>NC_085870.1:21897111-21907111 GCF_034702125.1 Engraulis encrasicolus
AGTTAGTCCACTGGCCTAATTACCAAAGAGTGACAACGCAACGTGGGACTAGATGAACACAGACGCGATTCTAGGGTAAGTTGGGGGCCCCAAGCGAAAATTCAAAAGAATAAACATTCGCAACAAATCACCACTACTGTAGTTTAAAGGGACACTGTGTGAGATTTTTAGTTGTTTATTTCCAGAATTCATGCTGCCTATTCACTAATGTTACCATTTTCATGAATAGTTACCACCACCATCAAATTCTAAGTATTCATTATGACTGGAAAAATTGCACTTTTCATACACAAAAAGGGGGATCTTCTCCATGGTCCGCCATTTTGAATTTCCAAAAATAGCCATTTTTAGCTGCAAAAATGACTCTACTTGGACCATACTAGAAAATATTTGTTTATTACTTAGTAAACTTTCATGTTAGATCAAATTTGGCAATAGGCAGCCCAGTTTCAATGAGCAGCATAGTTGCAGTACCTTTTTTGAACATTTCCTGCACAGTGTACCTTTAAAGTCTTTGCTGTTATTCAATATCTATAGGCTTGGGGGCCCCAAGTAGTTGCGTGCCTAGCCTGCTGACAAGATGCGCCACTGGATGAACATACAGTAGTGTGCTAACTGCATTAAAGTCTTTGCTGTTATTCAATATCTATAGGCTTGGGGGCCCCAAGTAGTTGCGTGCCTAGCCTGCTGACAAGATGCGCCACTGGATGAACATACAGCAGTGTGCTAACTGCATCCATGTTCAGCCATTATGGTAATCAGGGACGCCGCTAGACATAAGCAGAGTACGCAGAGTGCTTACTGCAGGGCACCAAAACAACCACATTGCCCCCAAATTGGGGACTCTTAAATTGTGATTGACTAAAAAATGTCATGTGCCGTAAAAAACATGAAATTCCATTACAAATCACATATTTAATAGTTAGAAGAATATTATTATTATTATTATTATTATTATTATTATTATTATTATTATTATTATTATTATCATTATTTAATGATCAGGGGGGCCTTCTGACCAGTTATGCTTAGGGCCTCCAAACCCTTAGCGGCGGCCCTGATGATAATAATAAAGTGCTGTCTGTCCTATAAACAGCAGTGCAAACGGCCAATGTCATCATGGGAGGCAGAGCAAAGTAATGACAATGGAGTGATGCCTGTTCAGAACAGAACAGAAGACACCAGTCATTTTCCCAGTCCAGTTAGGCACAGCAAACACAGATTGCATGCAGTGTAGGCCTACCTGAACTTGCGTCTGCATTCAGTCCAGGGCCGGCGCTAGGCATAAGCAGACCAGGCGGTCGCCTAGGGCGCTAAATATCTTTTGGGGCACCAGGAACACTTAAAAGTCCCACAAAATTAGAACGTCAAGTTAAATAAAACCTTTAACTTTACATTGACTTTGTTATTCATGGGCACTCAGTATTATAGATAGGTACCAGAGCAGATTTGCATGATAAGATGTGCGACGCTATATTTACACATGACAATTTCTAAATGCCCAAAAAGGTAAGGGGGTGCTCGCCTAGGGCACCAAATTGACAACAACCGACCCTGATTCAGTCATCAGAGATGGAGAGCTTCTTTGGTGTGCTGCTGCCTGTGTGTGTCAAGGGAGCCCTCTCTGGAGATGAATGCTATGGCAGGGTCACTGGGACATGGTACACCACTGCCCTCTTCTGGTCCATATGTAAAACAGCAGGGAGTAATGACGGGAGCTATGCTAATTTAATCAGGGAGATTGAAATGGTGGGAAGGTTGGGCTGGGATAGCTAGAGCCCATGTCTGGATTGATCATAAGACATACAGGGCATTTCTCTGGTGGACTTTCGATCATTTTGGCCCAGTGCTCCCCTCAATGTTGTGGTATCGGTCATGCCGATTCAGCAGACCTCTCCGAGTCAGTTGTAAATATTCCTTTTGGCTGTTGCGGTCTAAATAGCTCGTAATATGACCACACATTTTGTCACAGTCTTCATTGTCTCTCTCAGTGCCTGGTGGACTGACTGGTCTTGGCTGAAAATGCCCGGCTTGATTTTTTTTTTTGTCCCACCTCATCCCTTCTAAAGAGGGGGGTGGGGTGGGGGGGGGGGGGGGGGGGGTTGACAGCACCCCACTCGGCCTGAATTACAATGAGTCACTCGTACAAGTCAGACACACATCACACTCAGGTGATAAAAAAGCTCTTTTGAAATCCATGTCCAATTCAAGCTAATCCTGATAACAGGTCATAACATTTTTTTTTCTTCAACCTTTTCAAGCAAAACTAAAATGGGCTTTTTCCTCACCTCTGTTGCTCCTGTGGGGCCCTGACTGGATCACTTGCCATGTCTCGCTGTGAAACGGCACATTGAACTGCTTTCACAATCAGCACACAAACATCTGAGATGCATAATGGTATGAACTGAAAACCGTGAAAGTGAAAGCCCAATCGGGAAACTCCAACTCCCATTGTCATTGTGACACAAGCACTCCTCAGCACACAAGTGAACACTGCACACTGCACATAACGGAATTGCATTTATGCCTCACCCGTGCAAGGGGGCAGCCCTCAATGTCGCCCCAAGGAAGCAGTGCGGCGGGACGGTACCATGCTCAGGGAGGAAAGCACTGGTTAATTACTCCCCCCACCAACCTGGCAGGTTGGTAGTCGAATCGACAACCTTTGGGCTACACGTCTGACGCCCTAACCGCGGCGCTTACCCATGACTGCCCTGTACTATGCTATACAAGTTACTATTATTATTAGTAGTCGTAGTAGTAGTAGTTTTGCTATTGTTATTATAATTATTACGCTTATTATTATTATTATTATTATTATTATTATTATTATTATTATTATTATTATTATTATTATTATTATTATTTTGTTTCCAATTTAGATTCTCACAGATGACTCACTTGATATATTAGATATTTTTCTTTGGGGTTGGGGCTCTTGTATGGGTGGACATGTGGATATTTCTGTTCCCATGGACGTGAACAGCCAGGTGGGCGGGTGGCTCAGAATGGCAAGACTCAGCTGGGCGGCTGACGCAGGTAAGTGGAGCAGAGGACTTAATGAGACCTGCAAGGCTAACAACACAATGAGCCAGACATTCATGGAGGCAAACCGAATATAAATGCTAGCGTTTAGGGTACATTACACATCATGCACTACATTGTTGGTCATAATGGCCTGTGGGCCATCCCATGTGTGATTACGTAATAAAAAAAATTAAAACGGGAGCCCTGAATACTCTTTTCTTTTACCTTCTTTTACCTTAGTGATTGGTATAACCTTTTAAATCCATTTGAGTTAGTAGACTGTTAGTTTGAAAATAAATGAAACCTATTGTACATGAGGAGACGAAAGTTGTATCAGGAGGCCAATATACTTTAAGACCACTGTCCAGTGGCGTGCACAAACATTTTGCAGGGCATGTGCTCGAGGGGGGATGGAGGGAATGTGGAAATTATGACTGCCTTACTAGAGGCTATATATCATATTGAGGCATTATTGTCACGCGCTTTTGATCGTCAAACATCTGTAGATGATCATGGCAAGATGTATCACAGCACAAAAAAACATACGATTTTCAAAATGGGCATTTTTTGTGCAGTCGGGTAAAGGGGCAGGTTCTTAAAGGGGCTCTATGTAGGATTAAAAGTTTAATTAATGACTGTCCCGAGTCAGCCAATGCTTATTTGAGTCATTAGTAAGTGAACGATGACTCTCGAGACTGCTTTCACTCCAAATGTAACTTTTTGACAGAGCGGTCCGCTACAAGTCTCGTGGGAAACTTCTCATACGAAAAATCGCTTTACATATCGTATTCAGATTTGTATCAACTGCTGGCAATCTGTGATGAAAAACATTCTCATAGCAAGCTTATTTAAACAGCATTTTTTCATGACTTGTAGATTTTGAGACAGGCATGCCACAGGCACCGCTCAAACTACATCATCCTACATTGTGTCCCTGTAATCTGTGCACAACTATGCCACTGTCCACACACCACAACAGATGACTTCTCCTAAGGAGTTCCTCTTGTTTCAAATGTAGCCAAAATAGGAACTCTTTTTTTGTTGTAACTTTGGCTTCTTTTGCAGAATTTCACAGATGCAGAAACCAAGTTAGCCAACCTAATAGCATAAATACTACTTTGCACTCCGTTTGCAATTTATTACACATACTTTGCAACAAAATAAAATATATATATATATATATATATATATATATATATATATATATATATATATATATATATATATATATATATATATATATATATATATATATATATATATATATATATATATAGTACATATATATTGTACAACACTCAACACACAACACTGGGAACACAACTCACTGCTTTACATACAATTTCTAAATGATGAACAATACACTCCTACTGTAGACTCCTAACCTCCTCAAAATAACACAGTTTTTAAATAGAGAATCCAAGAGGCAAAGTGTGTTTACTGCCAGTAGTTGAGGCAATGTGTATAGTATGTGATGGGTGTGTTAACGATTTGGTACAAAAAAACATTTCATTTTACAACTGAATGCAGAGTTACGTAAGCAAACCGTGTTGGGTTTTGCAATGTATCTACACAGTGTTGCTTATTTGGTGTGAGGTTGCTGTATTCGTGTGAAGAGTTCTGCACAACAACAGCTTAAATTAGTGATCAGAAACATCTGTAATGCAGTCTATGTGATTAATCATGCATGCATGCGGCTGCTGTATGGAAAGCGTAAAAGGTGTTGAGGAATGTCAAGGTGAACTTACAGTACATCAACATTCAAACAGGAAGGAGTGACCTTTACTCTGAAAAGGAGGAGAGAAAGATAACATGTGTGTGTGTGTGTGTGTGTGTGTGTAGACACTTTTGTGTCTGTGTGTGTGTGTGTGCGTGTGCGTGTGTGTGCGTGCGTGTGCATGTGTGTGTGTGTGTGTGTGTGTGTGCGTGCGCGCGTGCACTTGTGTATGTGTGTGCGTGCACTTGTGTAGACACTTCTGTGTGTGTGTGTGTGTGTGTGTGTGTGTGTGTGTGTGTGTGTGTGTGTGTGTGTGTGTGTGTGTGTGTGTGTGTGTGTGTGTGTGTGTGTGTGTGTGCGTGAGTGCGTGCGTGCGTGCGTGCGTGCGTGCATATGTGTGTGTGTGTGTTTTATGATTATGTGCGGCGTATCTTACCTTAATGCACAATCATACTGTATGCTTGTCACTATCCATGATACTCAGTGTCCCTCTGCACACCCCCCATCCCCAGACAAGATCCTCATCTACGAGATAGACAAACTGCACAGCAAGACAACAGACATCACCTCTGCTGTGCTGGTCTGACCAACTTCCCCACTGTCGTTCTTGATTAAGGATTGTTCCAGCAGCGGTCTGCCGGCAGTCTAGAAGCCCTAGGCTCTGTCTCCAGTGTCCCGGCTGGGCTTTTTTGTCTGTCTGTCTGTGTCGTGCATTGGTTCGGTGCAGGCGGGCACGGCAGCCATGCTTGTGTGGTGATTTATGGAGGGTGACCCAGAGCAACAGCACTCTCACTAAATTGGTCCGGCTCGCAGGGGCGGATCTACCCATTTTGTGGCCCTAGGCGAAATATCAACATGGGGGCCCTCAAAAGTCATTACATAGATTATTTAGGTGTTTTGTGTCATATGTAAGTATCTCCGATTACTTTGCATAAGTGACAAAGCCTACTTTTTGTGAGCCTACTGTGACTGGTGTGACAGTTGGGGGCCCCTAAGCAGGACAGATTTGGTCGGGGCCCTAGGCAATAACCTAGGTTTGCCTAATGGAAAGTCCGCCTCTGCCGGCCCGTCGGCCCTGCCTGTCTCGCCTGACGGATGGTCGCGTGTCCTCTGGAGATTATTGGGAGAATTTTAACGAGACGAAAAGATTTGTCTGGGGCTGCTTCCACTGTCTGGTCCTCCTCTTGTTTCCCTCTCTTCTGTCGTTTCTCTCTCTGCTCCACAACTCTCGTTCATTTCTCTATTCCGTTTCTTCCGCTCTTTACTTGCTGTTTTTCTGTAGTATAGTGGAAACACTGGAGTTTGCTCAACCATCATCTTCACTAAGGATTGAATAGGCCAGACAGTGTTTGGTGCACCTGCATCCAAAACCTGATGCATTGTATAAGCAGGATCACTTCCTGGTTCTGATGGCTTCTCCCATGCCTATTTTTTAGTGTTACATTAAGGTTTATTGCAGTTGTTTTGGTAATGTTTCCTTGGCATGTGAATGCACACGCGCACGCGCGCACGCGCGCACGCGCGCACACGCGCAAACGCACACACACACACACACACACACACACACACACACACACACACACACACACACACACACACACACACACACACACACACACACACACACACACACACACTTCTGCCGTAGGCCTACTTATTTTTATTTTTCCCTTTTCACAGGTGAAATTCATTATCTGAACAGAATCTGTCTTCTCTCACACTTCAATATATAAAGAACATTTTGGCGAGGAGCCTCACAGGTTATCATTGCTTTGTATTATTTATAAGTCTGTAGTGGGCAGAGATCTTTGGCAGATAGATTCTCCTGTTAAGAGAGGAATGAGTCAAGCTGCCTAATCTGGGCAAAAGGCCCCAACATCAGTCAACTGCAGGGCCTGACTCAGCCCCCAATCCAGCACACACTCCCTCTGACCATTCGCATCAAGTCTTAAGGGCCGGTACATTTCTGTCGTCTCTCCTCTCCTGTATTGTTCCTATATCTAGGTTCCAAACCACTGGGAAAGGGCAGACTGGAAGAGTTGCTATGGTGTGACAGGCGGGATTCCTCACTCAATTATACCTGAGCCTGCTATTGTTCTTCTCGGGTCCAACTTGTACAGACCGTTTCTGACTGATTCAAACCCGGTCCAAACAGGTTAAACGATGTTCTGACTGGTTTAAACCAGTTGGAACTGGTTCAGATTTGTTTTGACTGGTTTTAAATGTTTCAGACTGGCTCTAACTAGTTCAAACTGGCTTATACTGGTTCTAGCTGGTTCAAGCTGGTTGTGACTGTGTCAAAAGTATGCACCACTTACACCAGTTGAGTCAATAGGTTATGTCAATTGTAGATGAACATTACACCCTAAACAAGTGAATTTATATATACAGTATGCTAAAAAAAAACCTGTATGACCTGTGGATGGCATACAAAGTACTCAAAGTTAACCTGTCTAACAGCCGCCTACTGTCTCCTGTTGGTCAAGATCCTTATTTAGCACTCTTGCCATGTGGTGTTGCTGGTTAATGTGCAGCCTGAAGTGATCATTGTGTTTGCAGTTATATTTAATGGTGAGAGAATACCCTTGTGCTGTGCTAGGAGAGTAAATTTGGTTGTTCCCCATACAGTAGACGACAGAGATCTGCACATCTGTGAAAATTACATTTACATATTCATAGATCCCCATACTGTATTTTAAATGTGGCAGAGGTGAAGGTAAGTAAATCGAAGCAATTTAAAGGCCTGGGAGGATCTATATATCACTGCAGAAACACTCAAGGGGATGTTCCCTCCAGAAATGTTTGAGGTAATGGCTCAATGCATACACCACACAGTCAATAAAACCTTTCCATCTGAGGTACAGTGGTATTTACAAAGCTTTTAAACGTAAAACAGTTACACAATTACAATTTTTCTTCATTTGATAAGATGGTTACTATTTCTGTAAGTATGTAAAGCTCCTGGAGCTAAAGATCCTGAAACACATTTGAGCCGTTTTCATGAACATAAAGAGAGTAGATATTCCTAACATCTGCAGTTCACTAATTTCTTGACAAATGTCCCCCAGGAAATGGGTCAATCTGAATAAGGGATACACATGACATAAAATGTATCTGTACAAATATCGAGGTTATCAACTAAGCCCAAATGATGCAATATAAGGCAGGTGTTAAACTGTGCGTTTATTACACATCTTTGAAATTTTGTCAAATCAAATGTGTATCGTGTGCATGCATGACATACTAAACCACAATGAAAGGCCTATTGAATCAATCTATGTGACTGTAAGAAGTCAGAGTGTAAAGAAAAAGGTAAAGTGTATATGGGTATACTGTACATGGTCTGACAAGAAAGCAGATTATGTTAGAAGGATGCAGGTTAGTGAAGCGAAAGGAAAAAAAGTACTCCATACTGACCATTGGACAAAGCACTAACAAAGCATATTGTGCCAGAATAGACTAGACTAGAACAGAATAGAATAGCATAGAATAGAATAGAATAGAATAGAATAGAATAGAATAGAATAGAATAGAATAGAATAGAATAGAATAGAATAGAATAGAATAGAATAGAATACAATACAAAGCCTTTATACACTGTGCTAAATATTTCATTGTAGTAGGCCTACTTTCCTCAAAACCAGGGCAGAACAGGGTCAGAATCTTTCTTCGGAGCAGGCAAATCATGCATGACCATTTACGTGATTTCTATTGACGCTGTCAGTCTCCGAATATGCCTGTGAAGCATTCAATTTGTGGTGTGGCCCAGAGGAGGACCAGGGGGCAGGCTTGAAGACCAGGGGTCATCCTCCAAGTCAGGGGTCACAATGGATTTGACCTCTTGCAGTGTCACGGGTGAACTTTGTCACCTGTGATAATCTACTTTCCTTGCCCTGGAGACACTCTGCTGTAAAAGAGGACCCCTCCTCTGGGTTTGGTGCTGTTGCAGGCAACATCTAGTGCTGTAAGTACATGTAGTGATGGATCAGTCGGGCCAAAGCCGAAGGGCTGCTCTTCATTGACTGTAATATTCTGAGCACTGGTCATCAAGAAATAATGATGAATATTGGCTATTTGTGTGTGTGTGTGTGTGTGTGTGTGTGTGTGTGTGTGTGTGTGTGTGTGTGTGTGTGTGTGTGTGTGTGTGTGTGTGTGTGTGTGTGTGTGTGTGTGTGTGTGTGTGTGTGTGTGTGTGTGTGTGTGTGTGTGTGTGTGTGTGTGTGTGTGTGTGTGTGTGTGTGTGTGTGTGTGTGTGTGTGTGTGTGTGATAGTGTGCGCGCGCGCGCATGTGTGTGTGCGCACACACACACACACACACACACACACACACATACACACATACACACACACACACACACACACACACACACACACACACACACACACACACACACACACACACACACATACACACATACACACACACACACACACACACACACACACACACACACACACACACACACACACACACACACACACACACACACACACACACACACACACACACACACACACCTGACTATATCTGTATATGTCTCTCTCTCCAGGTACAGTTCAGTGTAACACCATAGAGAGTAGAGAGAGAGAGTTTCCATTGGCCCATTGTTTCCTGGTTCTATTATGGCCCCCCTTAGGCAGACCTAGGCAGACCTAAGGACTATTCTATTCATTGTGGGAGCATTATGACACGGCCCTTTAGGCAGACCGGAACCAGGTCGCGTTAGGTGCCCATAGAAACCTATTATGTTGGCATATCTCTATATATAGAATATCTGGTAACACCTTAGTGTGCCCTCCACTGGATGCTCCATCACACAACAGGCCCTCTAGCAGGGGTGTCAAAACTCAAATTGACTGGGGGACAAAATCAAAATGTGGCACGAAGGCGTGGACCGAACTCACTATATATATTTTTAAATGACTAAAATTGTATGTACATGCACCTAATACCCTTAAGCTAAATTTCACACTCACTCTTTGTCTTTCTGGTAGCCTAGTTCAAATGTGCCGGCACAACTTGTGTTCCTATATGAGTGTGAGCTGTTTCACTGGACTGGGCCCACTCATACCCCTGTGACACGTCACCAAATTTCATGTTCAGGTCTTGTAACGCTATACATCAATGGTGTATGTGGGCCAACTGTAATGCACATTTGAATTGATCTTGCGGAGCGAGTAAAATGTCTCCACGGGCCAGATTTGGTAGCGATTGCAGTTGAAAGCAAAGAGGAATACTGTTGAAAGCTAAGAGGA
>NC_085870.1:21912111-21914611 GCF_034702125.1 Engraulis encrasicolus
GAACATGAGAGCATGCAGAGGGACTATGTAGGGGATGAGGATGACAGGAACAGAGGGAGAGGAGAGGAAGAGGGGAAACAGGAGAGGAGAGAGGAATAGGGGGAAACAGGACAGGAGGAAAAATGAAAGAGGGGATGACAGGACCAGAGGGAGAGGAGAGAGGGAGAGGGGAAAACAGGAGAGGAGAGAGGAAGAGGGGAAACAGGAGAGGAGAGAGGAAGAGGGGAAACAGGACAGGAGAAAAAAGGGAAGAGGGGGGCAGGGGAAGGGTGCTGTTCTTGCAGTTAGGACTGACAGAAAGAAATACTACTGCAGTTTGCTCATCACACACATGCGCGCTCGTGCACACACACACACACACACACACACACACACACACACACACACACACACACACACACACACACACACACACACACACACACACACACACACACACACACACACACACACACACACACACACACACACACAGAGTTTTAGAGGGGATAACAGACTTAAAGGACAGTCTTTCATTTATCTATAGCTGATTGTCCCTTCTTCTTTGAGATAAATGTAGCTAAAGGAGTGAAGCATTATATGTAATGATGCTCAGTGAGTGTCTGTGTGTGCGCGCGCGCGTGTGTGTGTGTTTGTGTGTGTGTGTGTGTGTGTGTGTGTGCGTGTCTGTGTCTGTATGTCTGTGTGCGCGTGTGTGTGTGAGTGTGTGTGTGTGTGTGTGCGTGCGTGCGTGTGTGCGCGCGTGCTGGCGCCTGACAGAGAGTGAGCTGCGGTACCGGACAGGCTCCCCTGCATTGTTCTGTTTTCAGGCTCTGCGCATTTCTCCTGCATGCCACTGATTGGTCGCCACTGATCCCATCTCCCTCTCTTCCCTTTCCTCCTCTTCTCTCTCCCTCTTTTTTCTGCTCTCTTTCTCCATTTTCATCTTGTTTTTTTCTACTCAGTTCCTTTTCCTCTCTTCCTTCTACCAATCAGTCACGTTTTCCTTCCTACCACCTTGTTATTCTCTTACTTTCTCTCTCTCTCCCCCTCTCTCTCTTTCCTTCTCTCTCTTGCGTGCTGTTGACGAAGGTTTTAGCCTGACTGTGCATGAAACCTCGGCACTCCCCTCTTCAGCATCTACTATACCAAAAAGGGGGTCGTGGGCGGTGACCGAGGCACCTGCTCGGCCAATCAGAGTCAAGCTGCTTCCTTACTGAGCACTGCGTCAGCCAATGAGGCTGCAATGCCGGGAAATACAGCAGTGGATGCGAGCGGTCTCTTTGCTGCCGGTAGAGGACTGCGGTGCGTTTGTGGCGCGTTTATGTGTGTGACAGAGAAAATGTGTGTGTGAGAGCGTCTGGGCTCTTTCCCCTCAGCTGATCCTCAGCACCGCAGCGCTGGGCCAGCGACCCTCCGCATCTAACTGGAAAACAACCCACAACAGACTGGGAGGATAACCCCCCAAATATTTAACACCTCCTGACTCCTCCATCCGAAGAGACAAGCTTGCGTTTTCTTTCCAAAGAGGAAAGTACTACGGCACCACCCCCTCAAACAGCCCAAAGCTCCTCAAAGTGTCCTGCGTCGTGGCTGAAAGACCCCGCGTGCCTGCGCGCGTGTGAGCTAATTTCTCCAGGTGCAACGGTTCTGTGAAGCAGGTAAGCTATCCATCTTTCCCCCTTTTTGCTACGCATTGAGCTACCCCTCTCGGCTGGGATCCATAGCCTACCCATTTGATGTGACTCATTTTGGACTCTGACTGAGTGGTACCTGGACTGGACTCCGCATGATTGTTCGTTGGCCACGCAAGAAATCCCGCAGAATCATAATACTGGCTTGATAATTATGGTCTGCATAGCTGGAGATGGAGAGATAGAGAGAGAACGCTAGGTAGAGGGAGAGAGCCCCAGCGGGTCTCCCATTTGCTTTTAAAAGCACCGGAGTACTGCAGGAAGAAGAGATGAGAGGAGGAGAGGAGAGGCGATGAGGGGAGGGGATAGAGGGGTGCGGAGAGGAACTTTTCTTCAGCGAGCGAGCAGGCAAGTCCTGATGCGTAGCATCGCTCTGCTGCAGTATCCCGTTACATAATGTCGAACTAGGCAGCCGACTCCGAGCCGACTCGAGAAGCAGACAACTCTCCTCTTCACCGTTTTAGCCTCCCTCTCAGGAAATCAATGGAGTTTCACACGGGCTAGACCTGCGCAACGTTAACGTAATATAAACCCTAATAAAATTCGACTTATAGGCTGTACTTTATTCGTATTATCACTATAAGTATGAATAAATGTTTAATAAAGGCAGTAGTTATGGAAATGTATTATTACCGTTGTGCGGCAGGTTTTGGTAGGAAATACTGAATTTGCTGATGCAAGCATATATTTTTTCGCCCACTGTACAAAGCAAGTATAGCCTACCTTTCAAATCCTGGTAAAGCACTAACAAAAGTGAAAGATGATGGATAGGTATTGAGAGGGCTGTTGTAGTTTAATGATTTAAAGCCTGCCAATTCTGCTGATGA
>NC_085870.1:21924611-21929611 GCF_034702125.1 Engraulis encrasicolus
CTGCTGTCAGGGCAGGACTGGTCATAGCCGGGCATTTCCCGGTGGGCCCCGGCCCGCACACCCTCGTGGGCCCCTATTTTCAGAAATTACAACAACAACAACAAAATTGCCCACCAGTGCGCCCTGCACCCTGGTGGGCCCCTATTTTCAGAAATGTAAACAAAAAACAACAGGTGAGTCAGTTCTGCGCTGCTAATTATTCCGCTAATTCCGCTAATTATTCTGTTCTGCGCCGCTAATTAAGACAAAAGTGCCCGGGCCCTATTTTTCCCAGACCAGCCCTGGCTGCTGTAGATGCTGCGGCCTGTTGGGGACTCGTTTCACTGCGCTCATTAGAGCTGCAGGAGACAGACATTTCCGAGTCAACCTTTAATTGGCGTCGGTATAGGATCTTTGGCACCTTATGAAATAACGTTGTGAAGTTGCCTTCTCCTCGTTGTGATCCAATGGATGAGATGATTGGTGGACCGCTGGATGATTTCATTCTTGGTGGTTTCATTCCTGTACCATTGATTATAAAATGTGTGTGGGAGTATAACCAGCATTTTTCCGCACTCTCAGGGCTGGTTTGGCCATCTGGCATAGCGGGCAATTTTTTTAAATAATTTTTTTCTACATTTATGAAAATACGGGCCCACGAGGGTGCCAGGCCCACCGGTGAGTCAGTTCTGTGCTGCTAATTATGAGGGGCCCCTTTAAGACAAAAGTGCCCTGGCCCTATTTCTCCCCCAGACCAGCCCTGCTCATCAATGGCTGAGGTTTTTGGTCATTGTGCCCAATTAAGTGGCAATTAAATCGAAGTGACAATTTAAAAAAGAACGTAGTGTAGCCTACAATCTAGCTTTGTTTGAGGTCAAGGAGTAGCCTTCTGTGCATACACTGACAGTGCTCCATCTTAAGCATCAGGAATGTAGCACAGAGCTAAAGGGCACGGTGACAGTACGGTAGGTGTGTCTGTGACTGTGGTGCTGTAGGTGTTATTTCCCACCTCAGAGCAAACCAGGGGTGCATTTCTCGAAAGCGTAGTTGTTAGTAGTTAGCAACTTGGGTAGTTGCCAATAGGAAATTGCATTGCAATGAACAAAGTAGTTAATGTAGTTAGCAACTACGCTTTCGAGAAATGCACTCCAGCAATGCTGCTGCAGCTATGGACAGTCACCCTGGTTTTTAAATTACATTATACCCTATACTAGCTGACAAATTTACCCAAAGCAACTTACAGTTATTATCAGTATAGGGTATTGGTTGCAGTCCCTGTAGTAGTGTGGGTTTTAGGTGCCTTGCTGAAGGGCATTTCGGCCATGGAGTGAGATAAGGAGTGAGATTTGAACCTGCAACCCTCTGATCTAAAGCCCATCTCCTTAACCTCTGGGCCAAGGCCACAGCTGCCCCACTTTTACGAAATGTTGTTTTCAGAATGAGGAGTCCACACACTTAAAATCCCTTTTGTTGTTGAAGAACAAAAGGTATTTTAAGTGTGCGGACTCAGGGGCGTTGCAGCAAATTTTGGCCCCTATGTACAATCATCTCCAATGGACCCTCGGGCCACATATCTTCATACATTGTACTGTGTTTGGGCCCTCTATGTACATGGGACCCTGGTGACTCAGTCACTCTTTAATAATAATAATAATAATAATTGTATTTGTATAGCACTGTGTCATACAAGGCATGTAACTCAAAGTGCTTAACAAATGGGAAAAAAAACATTGTTAGAGATAGATTTAAAAGGAGAGGTATAGAGGAGAGGCAGAAAAAGCAGGAAGGCAGAGGAAGAAGAGATAGACAGAGAATGTAGAGTCATAAGGTCAACGTAGGTTAGGACCAGGATTCTTAGATGTGTAAGGTCCATAGTGGCTGGGCCTATCATAAGTCATAGATAGTCACACAGAGATTGGGCGCTCAGGTGCGGCCCCTGGTGGCATCAGGGGTGAGGAAAAACTCCCTTTCGCTTGATTCATAGTTTGTAAGGGGGGAAAAAAAAGCTCAGTGAGGTCTGAGAAAAAAGACCCCCTATAGTCAGGAAGAAACCTCAGGCAGAGACCAGCGGCCACCTAGGGGAGCCCCCTGCCAGGGCTGGTTGCGAGTAGTAAGGGCGCTGCGGCAGCTGGGACACTATGGCGCCTTGGCAGCTAGGAGTTGGCAAGGATGAAGAGGTGGGTCTTCAGCTGCTTCTTGAAGGAGTCGACGGAGGTGGCTGATCGGATCTCGATGGGGAGGGCGTTCCATCTCTTGGGCGCATAGCAGGCAAACGCGGCGTCGCCGATCTTCTTCTGCGGGGGGGTGGGGGTCCTTAGCAGCTTGGCGTCAGTGGACCCGAGAGCTCGAGCAGGGGCATAAAAAGAGAGCATGTCTGAGATATAACTTTACCCCCCTGAGCGACCCCCCTGTGCGGACTCCTCACTCTGAAAACTACTGACGCTCAGTAATACCATTGTTATCCCGTCATGACACAGGATTACTAGTGTGACACCCAACCGCTCCATTGGTTTGACTACTGAGTGGTTGTCGATGGAAACACCTTCATGTGATATTTCTCTCTCTGTGTGTGAGTGTGGCTAATGCAACAGCTGTGTGTTTCTTTCCTCCGTGCAGGTGAGTACACTGTCATTGAAGGATAATAGCAGTCTTTTTTGTTTTTGACCTGAATTGACGCTCTAAATATCTGGGGTCAAATGGGCGACGGGCTCCTCTGTGATTTTGTCAAGTCACTGCAATTTCCCTGGGTGTCATCATGGAGGATGACAGAGCGAGAGCAGTGCTGCTGCCTTTCCCTGAAGAGGACACACCATTGTAGTGCCCTACCAAGGCAAAGTGCAGTAGCTTAGCCAGGCCACATCCTCCTAGTGGCGCAACACCTTCTGCTTCTGCATCACTTCTAAAGTCGATGATTATCAGGCTAGCAGTAACTACACATTTTGTCGAAATTGAGTTTAGACTGTGAATAGTCTTTGTTATATGTCCTTTATCTTGTGACAAAGCTTTATGGTCCAAATGTGTGTCATTTTAGAGATATTGCTATGTCAAATTTGCAGTAACTACAATATCCAACCTAATCCCAAGGCTTTGAAGGCCTTTTTCCTCAGTTTCAATGTTGGTGTAGTTACTGCACTCTGCCTTTGTGGGGCAGTCTAAGAGTAAATGTTGCTGTGTTAATTCAACACGTTTAGAGAGTAGGACCAACACTATACATGTTCAATTTGACACAATTGACTGTAGCTTCACATACAGTATGGGCCGTCATGGCCTAATTATAATGGTTAGGGAGTTGGTCTTTCAAACTTGGGGGTTCTGGTTTGAATCTCCCCTGACCTCTTCCTACACCTCCATTACTGTACATGGCTGAATTCCCTTTAGAAAAGGCACCTAACCCCACATTGCACCAGGGACTGTAACCAATACCCTACTGAAAATGTTCACTCTAAGTTGCTTTGGATAAAAGTGTCATCTATGTGTGATGTAATGTAAAGTAATGTAGTATCCTATGGGTATGAGTGGCTAATGCTCCATTACTAATGGCCCTTGTCATGAGTGCTATCAGTTGTGCCTTTGGTCTCTTTTTCAGTGTGGTGTGTTTGGCGTTAATGACCAAGACAATGCCTTGTAGTATATGTTAAAACTATGTCACCCCTGTCCTCGAGATATTATCTATGAAAATGGCTTCACTGGTTGTGTTCTATAAGTATATAGTAGTATATAAGTATATATATACAGTATATATAAATATATAAGTATATATAATAGTGTTGTACTTTTCCATGGCCTTATTTGAGTGATTCAAAGTTGTTGTTTTTTCAGGTACCCATAATGCAAAAAGTTCTGCTTTATTAATTTTGTTGGTTAGTTTTGTCCGCTGTCACAAAAACCCTCCTGAATCTAGCTTCTCAGTTGCAGGTGTAATCCTTGCTCTCTCACCACTTTCAAGCACAGAAAAAAAACATTTGGTTGTTATGTCATATGGGACCGGAGGGCTTTAAATGCTTGAAATGATTGCCACTTAAGTCAAGTTTCATTATGTCAAATTGGTCAATAGTAAGATCTCCCACAGAACTCAGTGAAATCAAATATAAATCAGATATCAGGCACAAAGACCCAAGAGGCCACTCACTCTTACAAGACAATTATTTTTTACCGCTTGCGGATAATTGTGTCTTTGCTCCCCAAAGTATTTTGATGGCTTTCTCTTCGACTCGTAGAGAAATACCTCATTAAACATTTGTAGGCTTTTGAAACAGTGCTTCATTGCATCTGACATTAAGGACGCGTGTTTTGTGTATGAAACATATTGGGTTCTCATATCTCGTTTTTCCATTGATGGTTTTGTCAGATAAGTAAGGCCAAGACATTTATAGACCGTATCCTTTCAGATTTACTGTCCAATTGATCCAGTTCATCAAATGTTCATTCCTGCTCTTCCAGTGTTCTCCAGATCCATGCCTGATCACAACCAACAACATGGCAACCATTTGAAGGAATCTTCTCATGCCATTTTCTGTTAAATCTGTGGATTTGTGATGTCAGTTCTCAGACAACACAGTGAAGGCAAGACCGCAGGCATATGGGCCTTTGTACTGCTTAGCGTAAATTGTACTGCTAGACGTAATTTCATTTCTACCATGACGACTCGAGAGACAACATGAAGATGATTAACCTTTGGCACAGGCTCCCGTCTTCCTCTCAAAGTCCATGGAAGGAGCGCATATCCTCCCATCGGAGACAGAGGGAGGCGTAGCCTGCCCCCTTTGCAGACAGGAACTCACTGGTGATGGTGGTAGGAGGGGTGGTGTCGTGCTGAAAAGCGAGTCCTTGCCAGAACACGAGTGCCTTCATTGAAACCAATGGAAACCAATGACCAATTTTTCTGTTATTTTTTACCCATTTTTGAAGACAAATCCGACACAATTTAAGATGGAAAGCCTATCAATAAAGCATCTACATTCCTTCTGGAAGTATTACAAAGAGCTGGTTACAATTTCAGTATTATTTCCATAAAAGAATCG
>NC_085870.1:21934611-21939611 GCF_034702125.1 Engraulis encrasicolus
ACAGAAAAGAGTGTGTGTTCAAATGGTCATTTGTGTGTGTGTGTGTGTGTGTGTGTGTGTGTGTGTGTGTGTGTGTGTGTGTGTGTGTGTGTGTGTGTGTGTGTGTGTGTGTGTGTGTGTGTGTGTGTGTGTGTTGTGTGTGTCTGTGTGTGTGTGAGTGAGTATGAGTGTGTGTGTGTGTGTGTGTGTGTGTGTGTGTGTGTGTGTGTGTGTGTGTGTGTGTGTGTGTGTGTGTGTGTGTGTGTGTGTGTGTGTGTGTGTGTGTGTGTGTGTATGCATGTGCGTGTGCGCTGTGTGCAAATGGTCATCTGGGTTTGTGCATTAGTGTGTGTGACCTGATTTGGGCGCCCTTCGCCTGCCAGGGAAAGACACTGCGGAGGAGGAGCAGCTTTGTTGCCATCCCATTTTGGGACAGAGGGGCCAGTCGTCCAGTCCTTAGTCCTCTCAAGCGCACACACACAAATACACGCACGCATGCACGCATAAGGACCCTACTCTCTACCATGCTACCCTCCAGGTCTCCCCCCTTCCACAGATGCACGCACGCACGCACACACACACACACACACACACACACACACACACACACACACACACACACACACACACACACACACACACACACACACACACACACACACACACACACACACACACACACACACACACCAATTCCAGAAGCACGCACACACGCGGAAGCACGCGCAAGCACATATGCACGCGCAAGCACATACGTACGTGCACACACACACACACACACACACACACACCAATTCCAGAAGCACTTGCACACAGTCTCGGGCAATTCAATCTAGTGCCATTTCACCTCAGAGAGACACAGTGGCCTGGCAGAGTTCTTCCACATCACTGCAGCTTTTCAGGCCACTATGGGGTCAGATAGCATCAACTTGAAATATCCCACTTACTGTTATAGACTCGAGCAGTTGGTGAGGGAGAAAAAACTTTGGGGTTTGCAAGTAATACAACATCCATGTTACTTTTCAGCATCCATGTTATACATTGCATTTGGCAGACGCTTTATAACCAAAGCGACTTACAAATGAGGACATAATCATAGCCAACATCACTAGCAGATACAAGGTGTACAGGAAATATACAGAACAACAAGTGCAGATGCAAAGAAGGATTAGTAAGGGTTTTTTTTGTAAAGTAGAGTAGACACGCACACACACACACACACACACACACACACACACACACACACACACACACACACACACACACACACACACACACACACACACACACACACACACACACACACACACACACACACACATCATGTCAAGAGTCTGGCCTGGGGCTAGGGCAGCTCAAGCATTAGTCTAGTATAGTCACGAAAGAGGAGAGTCTTTACTTAGCATCTTGAAGGCTACAAGAGATGTGCTTAGTCTTGCTGTCTTGGGAGTCTTAGGAGTACCTAGAGCGAGCAGATGGCAGAACCAGAACCTTTCAGCATCCATGTTACTTTTCGGCATTCAAGGCCTTTGATGTACTGTACACCATTTGTACCATTTTACTTTACATCATTTTCAGGGGTGGAATAATACTACCTGTAATTACATTACTCAAATTACTGTCATTGAGTAGTTTTAGGAGTAATTGGGGTAACACTTTATTTTAGGGATACATCTATTAGCACTAATACATACAATATTAATGCCTGTGTAAGTAACTTGTAAGGCACGTACTAAGCAAAATAAGACAGTTAACTAAGCATGTATTCACAAATGTCTTGTTCATGCCCAATTAGGCTACACTACCTAGCCCCCCCCGATCAGCAAAGTGTAAAGGGCGGGTTATGCTTCCTACTTGTGCCACAGAGTGAGCTTGTCGCAGCCATGATGCAGTTAATTTTGGTTTATGCCCTGTTTTGAAGCACGGTCTGCGCGATGTCATTCCACGCTGAAACTGCCTTCAATACAAAGAGTAAACTAGACGTGTCGGTTGTTTTTTAGCATCACAGACTCGACGAGAACGAAAATGAAACATTAAATCTTTATATCACGTGCATGTTTGATCGCACTGGCAGCCACAGTGGTAGTTTTGGAACAAAGAAGTGGCTCATTTGTCGAGGACGAAGCGGAATGTTTCCTCGACCTCGGAACCACTGTTCAACTGTCCAAATAACTTCAGCGTCGTAACTTGCAAGCGCATGTGTTGTCTTTGGTTCGTGTAAATAAATCAAACAACAAAGCACGGGCAACTTATTTAATGAAGAGCTCACAGTCCCGTAGACCGATGAAGGTTAGAACAAGGAAGTAGCGCTTGTTCTCGACTCGAGGACAGAGCAGGCTGGTCGAGAGGACCAATCAGAGACCTATTTTCGCCCTTTCACGCCGTCGCTCCCTGCGTCGAGACACAATTTCGGGGAGGTGCCCCAGAGTACCTGCGTGATGGGGGGGCTTCACTCCGTTAACTGCGCGGCTCACTGCATCATGATGCAGTGACGCTGATCTCGAGGCATAAACCACCCTTAAGGGTATATCTGGCAATCAATACGTAGTCAATTGAGTCATCCAGTTTTCTCTTGTTCAAACTAATGTGGGTAAGGTAACAGGAAGCTTTATATAACAAGGATTGAACATACACTTGTCAATGGCGGTGGGTTGGTGAGATGCAGTTGTTTCATGTACCACTGCGTTTTAATTGTAAAAAAAAACCTCCAAATAAATGCAGAACATTGGAATAATAGTTTTTAAGCGAAACTAAACTATTCTTTTGTGATAATTAAGTTAATGTTTGAGAACATTAGCTTCAAGAAGTGCATTGCATGATGGGTACGCAGTCTAGGCCAAAAGACAACCTACCCAGCTCTGAGCCTAGCTACGTCCTTAGCTCCTCCCCTCGCTCGTGCAATTTAGTTGCTATCCAAACAATTTGCCATGTACGTAACAACAGAAATATTATCATTGCTGCATTGGCCATGCATTGCATTTCTGACTAAGGGCGTACCCATCATGCACTGCACTGCACTGCAAAATGACATCTCACCACCCCACCGTCGCTGAGAAGTTTACGTTTAATCCTTGCCATATAATGCTTCCTATTGCTCAATTACGATCTGAATGTAATAAGCTAAATCTATACATGTAATCAGACTAAGGTAAAACAAAAGTAAGCCTTACATTTGCTTCCTGGGGGGGTGCTGGTTAGAGTAGGGGCCCTAGGTAGTGCAGGCCCTAGGTAATGCAGGGGCCCTAAGCCATCTGGGCTGAGCAATGCATCACTTTAGAATAGGGACCCTTATTCCACATCTGTTTTCACACTGTTCAGGGTTTGTTCACACAGTGAACCAGGGGCTTATACACATTGTATTCTGGCCCTTACTGCTAACTCATAAATAGAAATCTAGGTCTACTAGGTCCTTACTAAGGTTATATTGGTAATAAGTCCCTTATTGGGCATGAACAAGACATTTGCGAATAAATGTCTAACAACTGTCTGATTTTCTTACTTTACTTACACAGGCATTAATATTGTATGTATTAGTGCTAATAGATGTATCCCTAAAATAAAGTGTTACCGTAATTTGTGATTGATTAAAGGAACAGTCCATTGTGTTTCAATAATAAAGTGTGTTCTTTTCTGACCTTAGATGAGCTCCTCCCGACCTGCCTCGTCTTTGAACAGGCCCCCCAGTCAGCAATGTGCTCGTTAGCATTAGCTTGGCTCAGCTTTGGCATCGGACAGCATTCAGTGCCTTACGTTAGAAGTGACCAAATTGTTCCATGTGTTCCCTATTTATACATCCCTGCACGACTAGTAAACCGATCCAAAAGTTGTTGCACAAAATGAAAAGTGGCGATTTCCTACCTAGATAAAGAAATAGCACTGTAATAATAACAGGTGTAGTAACACATCTGGAGTAGGCCTACTTCGACTTAGATGCATTGATACCTTCACCCCTAGTCCTCTCGCACAAAGGGAGAGCGGGGGGAAGGGAGGGACTAGGAGATGCTTTTTTACACAGTCATTATGTCTTTGAGCAAAGTATAATAGCCTCTTTAGTGTGTGTGTGTGTGTGTGTGTGTGTGTGTGTGTGTGTGTGTGTGAGAGAGAGAGAGAGAGAGAGAGAGAGAGAGAGAGAGAGAGAGAGAGAGAGAGAGAGAGAGAGAGAGAGAGAGAGAGAGAGAGAGAGAGAGAGAGGAATGCATTTTAGGCTTGTGGACGATAGGCTTTAAGAGGGCTGATGCTGCCTTCTCCACACTTTTCAATTTTCTTCAGATTAGATCAGGTGACAAGGCCTGCCAAATCCCCTGTCGCATATCACACACACACACACACACACACACACACACACACACACACACACACACACACACACACACACACACACACACACACACACACACACACACACACACACACACACACTTACAGTACACAAACACACAACTACACACACACACACGTACGCACGCTCGCGCACACACACACACACACACACACACACACATAGAAGCCACTCACCGACCGCAATTTGCTCACTTCTTGTCCAACACCAAATTTATCATCCCTGACCTTTGGCACACTGACACAATCTGAAACTTCACATTTCTTAAAATAAAACTTCTTAGGTCTTTCATTCATCTGTATATCTAAATGAAAACAATGCTACAATTACCTATGTTTTAGGGACAGACATACATATACAGTTTAATTCCTTCACCCACACCTGGATTTAGTCATTCATATTGAAACATCATAAAAGGGTTAAAACACACACCACCACCTTTCATGAAATGGCTAAGAGACAAGAGAGCAACAAATGCATAGGTTTACTACAGGTTTGCTACTAGAGCAAATAAAAGGGCCTCGCTCAATGTGCTGAGATCAGCCTCATACAGCATTGGATGTGACAGGGTGAGCCCTGGGGGGGTGGGGTGGGGGCGATGTGGACACGCGATGCTGATGATGCAGACCTACCCCACCCCTCGCTTAGTGTTACCCCTCTCCCTCTCCCTGTATCCCACAAT
>NC_085870.1:21954611-21964611 GCF_034702125.1 Engraulis encrasicolus
AGAAAGACAAAAGTCAAAGGTGCAATGGACAGAGAGAAATATAGAAATACAGACTAGAGTAACGAGTAAACAACGAAAGAGAAGGTGAGCAGAGGAGTCCTCTGCTGTGGAGGGAGGGAGAGAGAGAGAGAGAGAGAGAGAGAGAGAGAGAGAGAGAGAGAGAGAGAGAGAGAAAGGCAATTAGGGGAGATGAGGCACATACAGAAGACAGATGGAGAGTGAAAGAGGCAGAGTGTAGTAGGGAGGGAGAGAGAGAGCGAGAGAGACATAGAGAGAGAGATAGAGAGACACAAAGAGAGAGAGATAGAGAGAAATGGGAGGCAGTGTGGGGGACTGTGTATAAGAAAGAGAGCTAGAAAAAGAGGGAGAAAGGAAGTGTGAGTGAGAGACAGAGTGTGAGAGAGAGAGAGTGAGAGAGAGAGAGAAAGAAAGGGAGAGACAGAGTGTGTGTGGTAGGGAGAGAGAGAGTGAGCTCTACTGCAGTGGCGGAGCGGTGTGTTCCTGTGTGAGGGAGAGAGGGAGGGAGGGAGAGAGGGAGGGAGGGAGGGAGGGAGGGAGGAAGGCACTGCGGCTCAGTTCAGTTCAGCGCTATCAGGGATGTTGCCGTGCACGCTGCTGAAAACTTCGCCTGCCTGGCTCACCAGTCGCAGTGTTTGCATGGGTCGCATCCCTCCCTCCTGCTGAGGGAGAAAAAAAGGCAACCATCTGGTAAGGCTCCTATATTACCATTCCACATCTCTCTCTCTCTCCATTCTCTCATCCTCTCATCCCTAGGGACCAATGCAATCACTCCACTCTATGCAGATACCACACACACACACACACACGCACACGCACACGCACACACACATACAGTAGGCTACACGCATGGGCGTGCACACACACACACACGGACAGGCGCTCGCACGCGCGTGCGTGCACAAACACACACACACACACACACACACACAAACACACACACACACACACACACACACACACACACACACACACACACACACACACACACACACACACACACACATACACACACACAAACACACGTCAATATGATGTACATAAGCGCTACATATTGGACTGTATGGTGTAACAGACTACTGGTTGCTGTATAGTTTTGGAAAGTTTTTTATTAGCATTATTATTGTGTTTTTTTTTTTCAAGGATTGCAAATATTTATTAGCATTGATTTTCATGGCATCATGCCAAAGCGTGGTAAGTTTGACGTTTTCTAGGAATGATGCTTGTAAGTGTGTGCATATGTGATGCTTGCCTTGTACTCTTCGAGATTCTTTTTTTTCCCTTTTTCTCTATCTCTTTCTCTTTCTCTCTTTTCATTCAGTGAGATTCCATTTGGCTTGTGGGCCTCAGGGTGGTGGGGGTAGGGTAGTGTAGTGTGCTCTCTTTGTCAGGCCGTAAAAGGTCTAGCTCAGTCCCCGCTGAGACGACACAGAAATAGACCCAGAATCCAATTCTCCACCACCTTCATGACCCACCTGGGCTGGGACACCTCCCCCTCCCCCCCTCCCACATGCCTCCTACTACACACATCCGGCCATACTATCCTGCTTCCTCTCTCTCTCTCTCTCTCTCTCTCTCTCTCTCTCTCTCTCTCTCTCTCTCTCTCTCTCTTTCTGTGTGTGTGTGTGTGTATGTGTACGTGTGCGTGTGTGTGTGTGTGTGTATGTGTGTTTGTGTGTGTGTGTGTGTGTGTGTGTGTGTGTGTGTGTGTGTGTGTGTGTGTGTGTGTGTGTGTGTGTGTGTGCACATCTACATTCATGTGCCCTCAATGTGTCTTCAGTCTAATCATATTTAGGGTCCTGTTGTTGTCATAAGAAATAGGTGTGTACGTGTGCATTCGTATCCATGAAAAAAGACCCAATCCAGTTCAGTTTGGGACCCCTGAAACCGAGAGAGAGAGAGAGAGAGAGAGAGAGAGAGAGAGAGAGAGAGAGAGAGAGAGAGAGAGAGAGAGAGAGAGAGAGAGAGAGAGAGAGAGAGAGGTAGCAGAGAACCGGGCCATCGCCAATATTAATGAGGAGCAAGGTGGACCTCTCTCTCGCCATGATGGAGCAATAAGCCTGACAATCCATCTCTGTGACAGCACCAATTGCTATTCTTTCCACTCCTCACTTTTCACCTTCTTTTCTGGGGTGCAGGGCAGTGGAATTGTGGGTTTTCTGGAGGTGTTGGTTTGGACAGGGACGGGTTATGACTCCATGGGCCCCTGGACCAGACAACAAGAGAGCCCCCCCCTCTATGGGTGTAGCTAGTTCACAAAAAGATTCAGGATTTTAGTTTAAATGTTTGAAACCCTATGTTGTTGAGGGCTTAGGGGTTTGCCCCTTGACAAAATGTGAAAATGCAGTTGTTATAAGTGTGATTCTATCGCAACGTGTGAATGGAAATATAAAGACCTAGTCGTCAGGGCCCTCTTGACTCCTGGGCCCCTGGACCTGGGCCCGGTAGGCCCAAGCAGAAATCCATCCCTGGGTTTGGAGGTAGCTGTAGGAAGAGAATGAGACGGTGTATGTGGATGTGGCCTGCGTTCCAAGTGAGGCCGGCTCCACACTAAAGTGTGGCGAAACGGCAGCGAGACGATTGAGGTCTTTCTGCTTAGTTTTGGCTGGTGTGTTCTACTCGGCCTTTCACAGCGACAGCGTCGGCGTGCGCTGCCAGTCCAGTTCAAAATCCCTCCCCCCCACAGCCAAAGCTACCGTGCTACTTCACCATTCATTTGAATGGGACACCGCCGGTCGCTGCCATCCAAAATCTGCTCCAGTTCTATTTTCCAAATGCAGCTCGGAGCGGAGCCGGCTTCCGTGCCGCTGACGCCCAACTACCGCCGGTTGGTGTGAAAGGACAAATATGTTTCCATGTATTTTCGCCACCGCCGGTAAAAATCGCTTTTGTCCCGTCCCGCGATGCTTCACCGCTTTGGTGTGAAAGCGGCCTAAGGGGGGGCAGGTGAGGTGTGGCCTGCGTTCCGAGTAAGGGGGGGGGGGGGGCTGGGGTTGGGGGAGTGAGACTATATGGTTTGTGTAGGATTAGTGTAGGACTATATGGATTGTGTAGAATATGGCGGTGCTGGGTTGAGAATACAATACACTATACAACAATACAATACAATACAATACCACATGTATTTACAGTATATAGCGCAGTATCACAACTATGAAGTTGAACTCAAAGCACTTTCCAAAAACACAAACACAAACACATATTCACACACCAGCTCTGGAGACTGCTGCACAGCCCCACTCGGGGGTTCACGAGAGAAAGTGCACACACATGCACAAACAGACAGTAATAAAAGTCCATAAAAAAGATAACGCTGGAAAGGATGATAACATAGTCTAATATCATAGCATCAAGACGTAGTCTACTAGCGCAGGAGGAGTGGAGGTAGTTATTGGTTGGGGTACAGGTAGATTCAGGATGATGTAAGGGGGCTTTAAAGAAAGGTAGCCTAGTGGTGTAGGGAGGTAAGGTTGATGTATGGTGTGTGGACTGGAAAGTAAGAAGAGAGAGGTTTTGTGATGGATTGTGGATGGGGGCTGTGGTGGGTTGGGGACAGGGCTGGACTGGGGGAGAAAAAGGGCCTGGGCACTTTTGTCTTAAAGGGGCCCCTCATAATTAGAGGCGCAGAACTGACTCACTGGTGGGCCCCGCACCCTCGTGGGCCCCTATTTTCAGAAATGTAAAATGTATATATATATATATTTATTTATTTTTACATTGTTGAAAATAGAGACCCACGAGGGCGCAGGGCCCACCGGTAAATGCTCGTTATGCCAGATGGCCAGTCCAACCCTGGTTGGGGAGCGTTCAGGAAGGCAAAGAGAGAGAGGAGTATGATGCATGTGGAGCTCCTCTCTACTAATGAGCTCCCACCGCAGGTGGCCCATTCACTTTTCAGATGATTCGTCATTTTAGTTTCTTTTCACTAGAAAAGGAGGAAAGCATTGCACTGCACTGCTCTCTCTCTCTCTCTCTCTCTCTCTTTCTGGGTTTATTATTAATACATTCTGCCTTTGTAACTGCAGATTGTTGCTAAGACTTCATCTGTCATGGCCAACGAATTAGGACTTTTTGTTACACTGAGTGATTATGTGAAGCATTGAAGGATGTTCAGGACGACATCTGATCAGTATCTCCAATAATTATAATGACTTCTTGCCTCTCCTCTTCTAAAGTTTTTTTTCAATACCATTGCTGATACAAGGTAACAATGAAAGATTGGAGCGTAATTTTCATTTATCATTATACAATGTGTGAGTCTGTGTGTGGTTGTGTTTGCACACGTGTGGGTGTGTGTGCACACGTGCGTGTGTGCATCTGTGCGAATGTGTGTGTACGCGTATGTGTGCGCACATGCCTGTGTGTGTGTGCGTGTGTGCGTGTGTGTGTGTGTGTGTGTGTGTGTGTGTGTGTGTGTGTGTGTGTGTGTGTGTGTGTGTGTGTGTGTGTGTGTGTGTGTGTGTGTGTGTGTGTGTGTGTGTGTGTGTGTTCCTTCTCGCTTGTTAAGCTTCTCATTCCCTGACCTCCATCAAACAACAAATTTCCTAAGACCAATTTTGTTCGCCATGTTAGCGTGGCCTTTATCTCGTCTCATAATAGCGTCCTGCTAATTGCCTTTGCCAAATGGCTCCGCCGTACGGGCTCGGAATATGTAATGGAATCTGGCCCAGCGTAGAGCATGCGGCTGTGGCCGGTGTTGGACTCATTGGCCATCTGAGCAGATGATTATGTGACCTACGGTGAGGGAGCATGTTCGGGGCATCTGATGAATATCCTTAATAATAACAGCAGATCTGCCGAGTGAATGGCTCATGCAGTAGGGCACTGCTACACCGGCGATCCGGGTTTGATTCCGGCCCGGGTCCTTCGCCGACCCTTTCCTGTCTCTCTCTCTCTCCACTTGCTTCCTGTCCATCTCAATTGTATCTGCTTATAGTGCTAGAAGTGAAGATGGTAATGGACAGATCGAATTGGAAGAATTTGACAAATATTTAAAATCATCTGTCAGTCATAATCTGTCAGTCTTAATCTGTCAGTCATCATGATTTTTCATTATAGATAGTAACATAATGCATGAACAGACAGTATTTCAGCGTTACATGAGTGAACAAAATGCTGATGTTTTGTTGCTTCTTTTTTGTGCTGCTGTTGTTTTGGTGATTATGCATGGATGCATGGGTAACTCACGCTAGGGGTTTTAATTTCATGAAGGTGTGTATTACGTAGTATGTGTTATATTTTGAATGTGTAAGGGTGGGATTTAATAAGCTATGCCAGGTGTATTTCCCTTTTGATATGATTTTGTTATGTTGACTTGGAGGCTGTTGATTTCGTTCTGATAACATCTGAATTTTTTTTTTACTGTAGTCAAGAATTCTCATACTCTGACCTCCAACGAACAACAACTGATTCCCTGACCGCACACTGGTATTCCTTGCTGGTAGTTTATTTGGTGAACAACGCATTTCACACTCTGAGTGTGAACCTGATGAAGAAACAGCGAAACAAGTTGGGCTCAAGTCCTTTCCTTGGATTACTTTTACTGCACATCACCAACACATGGACAGGGAAAATTTCCTGACCTGTTACGCTCATCATCTCAGTGTGGCTCACATCTTGCATCATGACAGAGTCATGCTAATTGTTCTTTCCAGTGGAGGTGTCGCGCCTAATGTTGGACTTGGTCCCTGGTGGGTGTTGTACAGTTAGGGCCAGAAATATTTGGACAGCAACACAATTCTCATCCTTTTCCACCCTATACCCCACCACAATGAATTTGAAATAAAACAAACAAGATGTGCATTAACTGTAGACTCTTAGCGTTAATGTGAGGGTGTTAAAATCCAAATCGCATTAACAGGAAAGAAATAGCAACGTTTTTTGTGTGTGGTGCCCACTTTTCAAGGGATCAAAAGTAATTGGACAGTAGGCTGCTCAGATATTCTCCAGTCAGATGTGTGTTATTCCCTTACTACACCATCACCAAGATGTCAACAAAAGGTCCTAGAGTTAATTTAAACTGTTTCATTTGCATTTCCATATATTTTTACGGAATCTCCATGAGATCCTAAGTCCACCTGTCACTATCAGTGATGCAAGCCATCATAAGGTTGAAAAAAATCAAAAGAAACCCATTTGAGAGATAGGGAAACATTGAATGTGATCAATTCAAGAGTTCAGAATATTGGAAAAAAAGAAATTTCAGAGCAACACCAAATTACCTGGCAGACATGGAAAGGAAATGCTGTGAATGACAGACATTATTCTGTATGTGGTGAACAAAAACCCATCTCCCAGCAGTTGGCCAGATGTAGAACAGTGTCCAAGAGGACAGTGGATACATGTCCAAGGCAACAATCAAGAAAAAGATCAAGAACATTCAGGAACACTTCACCATAGGAAATACAGAGGGTTCACTAAAAGATGTAAATAATTGATTGCATCAGAAATAGCAATACCAGATTCGGCTTTGCCAAACAACGTCTAAAAAAGACTTTATAGGTCTTGAGCTACATCCTTTGGACAGAGGAGACAAAAATAATTGTGTACAAGAGTAATGGGAAGAAAAGAGTATAGAGAAGGAAAGGAACTGCTCATGATTCAAAGCATACCACCCAATCAGTGAATCATGGTGGTGGCAGTGTCATGGTATGGGCATGCATATCTGTCAATACGATTTTCCCCTTGTATTTATTGATGATGATAACTACCGACAAAAGCCACAGGATGAATTCTGAAGATTTTCAGGCTATATTATCATGTCATATTAAACCTAATGGTTCTGACCTCATTGGACAATGATTCACAGTGCAGATGGACAATGACCCAAAGCTTCATGGGAAAGCCACTAAGCCATTTCTACCCCAAAAAAGTGGAATATTATGCAATGGCCCAGTCAATCACCTCACCTGAGTACCATTGAGCAAGCATTTCACTTGCTGGAGGCCAAACTGAAGGGAAAATACCCTAAGAATAAGCAGGAACTGAAGACTCACTATAGCATCACCAGGGATAAGACCCAGTGTCTATTGATGTATATGGATTGCAAATTACAGGCTGTAACTTACTGGAAAGTATTTGCAACCAAATAATTAAAAATTGAACGTTTGATGTATAAATACTAGACTGTCCAATTACTTTTGGTCCCTTAAAAATGGGGTGGCACTGATAGAAAATGTCATAATTCCCTCACAGTTCACCCGATTTGGACGCAAACACCCTCATATTAAAGCTGAAAGTCTGCTGTTAATGTACATCTCATTTGTTTAATCTCAAATCCATTGAGATGGTGTACAGCGCCAAAAAGATGAAAATTGTGCAGATGTCCAAATATTTATGGCCCTAACTGTAGGTGTTGGTAAACTGGAATCAAGCAAGGGGGACTTGTCTTGCACACCTTTATGCAACAGTATACTTTTATCGCATTGTATTGTGAGTTCCCCTTCTCCCCTTGCTTGCTTCCAATGTCCTGCTAATTGCCTTTTTGCCAAATGGCTCTGACATATGCACAGTACGTGTACACGCTCAGAATGTTCCGGATTCTGGCTCGGATCTGGCCAGCATGTGGCTGTGAATGTGATCTGTGATTTTAACGAAAGCCCCATTGGCCTCATCACAAGCCTCCCAACGCCCCCTTGACCGCATCATAAGCTTGACAACGCCCTCCTTAGTATTGAAAAATAAAATAGAATAATGCTCCCCAATGGGAACTAAGCCCCGCCCCCACTCAGCTGCATCCTTCTCAACGTCCCCCTAGAGCTCCCCAACGCCCCCTGGGGGGCTGTACCACCACCGTTGAGAAACACTAGTCTAAATGAATGTGCCGCCAGGCGAGGCACCGGACACATGTAATTGAGGTTAAGCTCCATGTGTTAGCCACTCATGTTGCCCAATTCGGCCCAATCGTCTGGCCCTGCTCATTTCATTCAAGCCGGTGTCCTGAAATTGCCTGTCTGCTAAACTGAGATGGATGGTTTCTCTGGCTGAGCTGAATGAGAGTGGAGGACGTGTGTGTGTGTGTGTGTGTGTGTGTCTGTCTGTGTGTCTGTCTGTCTGTCTGTGTGTGTGTGTGTGTGTGTGTGTGTGTGTGTGTGTGTGTGTGTGTGTGTGTGTGTGTGTGTGTGTGTGTGTGTGTGTGTGTGTGTGTGTGTGTGTGTGTGTGCTTGTGGTGTGTGTGTGTGTGTGTGGGGGGGGGGGTGTACCAGACTGTATGGGGGACTCCACTGCTGTAATGCAAGCACACACACACACACACACACACACACACACACACACACACACACACACACACACACACACACACACACACACACACACACACACCAACTAGGTGACAGTCAACAACAATGGCTTTTACAGTCTAAAAGTTTGCTCAAAGATGTAAACGTATGCTTGAAATGGCCTACACTAGATGGCAAGGCATGAAATGAAGTGAAAACTCTGATCCGTCCACCAGACTGCCAGAGCGACCGGGATAGGGATATTGCCACCCAGTTGCATCAGCCAGTATACATGGGGTCACCGTGTTTATAAACACGATGTTATGAGGAGGGGAAAGACACTGGCAGTCAACCACGTGAGCTATTTTTTTGATCAACAGCAGTTTCCAACAATCAGCGTTTGAGTTGTGCGCAGCTAGTGTCGCGCAGCCAGGGGAAAACAAAAAATTAGAACCCGTGTATACAGTTCACCCCTCCCTCATGTTGCTCTGTCTCAACCACTGCCATAGTCATGTTTGTTGACGGTGCTGCTGTTAGCACGGTGACCATCCTGATGCTGATGCTGCTGCTGTCAAGGCGACTCTTGTTGACAGCAGCGTTTTGAGTCCCCATGTCATCATGTCTGAGACGTGTCCCCATGCCCATGCCTGAGCCACAGCCAGCCGGTGCTGTCACCTTTGTCATCGCTCAGCTCAGTGTGATGGGCTCTGTAATGGCCGCCGATGGCACCAGATGACAGAGGAGCCGCTGCATGGCAACAAAATCCATAACTCCTCAAGCAGACTCGAACTAGAAACAGAAACTATTGCTTTGGACTGGCACACACACGCGCCCAAGCACACACACGCGCCATGGCCATACACATGCATGCACACACGCACACACACTCACACACACACACGCATACACACAGGCTGTACTGGAATTGATCACTGATCATCTCCAGTGTTGGGAGTAACGAGTTACAAAAGTAACTAATTACTGTAATGCATTACATTTTTGAGTAACGCAGTAAAGTAACCACAGGGGAAAAAATCGGTAATATGTCCTCGTTACAATGCAAGTAACTTGCACATTACAACGCATTTTTTTCACCTAAATTTTGTGTGGGTATTTTGTTTTCTTTATACAATGTTCGCAGATCACCGCGAGATCAGCTATTGCCTACGATAGCCTACGTCCGCGCAGAGATTTTAAAGTTTCACGCAGAACATTGCTTCCTCTTTCACGCTTCGTCTCTCGAAATGGCAGGCTGACAAAGGATGACCGATCCAGAAGATCCAGCTTGCTCGTTTTCAAGATGGGTATATCATATGCCCACTACTTTGACTCCATTGAAAATAAGGACGCCAAGAACATTTAAGTTAAATGCACACTGTACTTGAAACCCAAACCGCTTTCCACGTCGAAAAACAGTGGCCTACAAACAATTTGACGATTTGAAGAGGTGCCATAGCACCACCAAATTAGTCAGGAAAGGAGGGGATGCATCCCATTCGCACGAGACAGGGACACGGCAGGGTAGGCTATCCGACGGGGGGGATGAGTATGTTGCACCCCCCTCCCTTTTGTTCAACTAAACATCACTAAAATTGAAATAAATCAATTTGAAATAAAATATTATAGGCCTCTTGGCTCATTAATGATTATTATACTTCATTGTAGCTTCAGCTGTAGGCTACTTATCAAGCCTCAACTCCACTATCGTCCTTGGCATTGTTCAACAACGTTTATGACAAAAAATCTGGCGCATGTGGGGGGTC
>NC_085870.1:21967111-21987111 GCF_034702125.1 Engraulis encrasicolus
TGATTTGTACACTAATGACTGATGACTGGAACATTATGATGTCATTTAAATATGAAAATCAATGATACACGTCATTTGCATAATAATTTTGAATGCAGTGTATGCAGTGTAGTGAGACTACAAGTCCTGCCATGCTGTAAATAGATAGCGTACAGGGTAATTGATGAGTAGTTCAGTCAATTTATTCAGGTTAAGCCTCATATTAAGTACAAAAGCAATTGAAATAGCTGAGGCATGTGTTATATCATAGGATCACTTACGCTAATACGTTGAACAGATTGTTAATGTTGTGCCTCCATCAATTAAGTGAAAAGTGTCTCATGTAGTGACACATTTTTATTGCATTACATTTAGCTGACGCTTTTATCCAAAACGACTCACAGTTATTATCATTACACAGTATTTGTTACAGTCCTTGGAGCAATGTGTGGTTAGGCGTCTTACTCAAGGGCACCTCAGCAATGGAGTGAGATAGGGAGAGGAAGGATGGGACTCGAACCTGCAACCCTTAACCACTAGGCCATGGCTGCCACATCTGCATGGTGGTTAACCCATTACTGCTGGATGTTGCATTGCGCAGCATTGGCCCTGGCGCCTGGTGCTTCGTGACGCAACGTTCAGGCTCATGAGATTTAAGACAATTTTATTATAAATCTTGGTATGTTACAGTTGAATGAACACATTCTAATGCAAGAGGAGGGTCTTCGCAACTTATCGCATGTTTTTATGTGCTTCAGAGGCTGAGATATTTCGTTTTTTATACAGTAGCCTGAGGGCAACTTTTCTTAAAAAGGTCGTAGGCATTCAGCAGCCTTTTTTTGCAAGTGCTTTAGGCATCAATGGCTTAATAATGACCCGGAGGGATGCCTGCTGATATCTACTGATGCTGCGGCTGTAGCAGCAGAGTCATCACAGTGATGTACTCACCGGCTGCCACTGGCATCCAGGAGGCAGCTGCTTTGTCAACACCTTGCAGAATTGCGTTTAAAAGGGCTCACTGCAGATATTGGCTTTCGGGCGAAACCCCTTTAGAAGAGTGATGTGCACAGCCACCAAGCAGATAGGGAAGACAAACAGTGATGAAGTGGGAGTGTGTGTGTGTGCGTGTGTGCGTGTGTGTGTGTGTGTGTGTGTGTGTGTGTGTGTGTGTGTGTGTGTGTGTGTGTGTGTGTGTGCGTGCCTGTGTCTGTGTCTGTGCACGTATGGGTGTGTGTAAGAAAAAATTTGAGTGTGTGTATCTGTGCCTACCTTTTTGTTGCGTGCATTTCACACAGACCAAGAGAGAGAGAAAGAGAGAGAGAGAGAGAGAGAGAGAGAGAGAGAGAGAGAGAGAGAGAGAGAGAGAGAGAGAGAGAGAGAGAGAGAGAGGAGAGCGCGAGAGGGAGAGGGGGAGACAGAGACAGAGACAGAGACAGAGACAGAGACAGAGACAGAGAAAGACCTGGATTTTAATCATCAGTAAAACTTAGTAAGTGAAGAATTCTTGCAAACCTCCTTGGTCAGGTGCGTAGGAGTGGAACCCCCAGGTCATCAACGTTAAAGCAAAGAAAGCTCCCGCACACTGTTCACATTTGCATGGTTGAAACCATGTGAACAGTGTGCGGGAGCTTTCTTTGCTTTAATCATCAGTAAAAACAAAGCTGCAGTGAAAGCCTCAGTGTGGGTTCTACAGTATATTGCCGTTCTGACTAGGGATGCAAATGATCAATTAATTCATCGACCGTTAGTTGATTCCCCTTATCGATCAACTTACGATCAATTGATAAGCAGCGCTTTTTCCCCTGGAATTTAAATGTTTCTAAAAAAAACCTATACAGATCTAAAAGTGTAAATTAAAAATATTGAGATGAAATGCTGAATTTACATTAATTGTATTTATATTCTTTAATCCAAGGGTGATTCAAATGTTCCCACTATTCACACCCCTCTTCACACACACTCTTCACATGCCCATGTCACCTGGGTCTCTGGTCAGTTGAATAGCGATTAATTGCAATGAATGTTTTTTCAATCAGTTGACGCATTAGTCGATTAATCGATTAATCACTTGTATCCTAGTTCTGACTCAGGCCTTGGTTAGATGCATTGGTGGCATACTGATACGTAAGGGTTAACGTTCGGCGAGAAGGTCGCTACCGTGGAATAGCAGCACGACAGAGAGAATCTTTAGACCCCGACGCGGAGCGGAGGGGTCTTGTTCTCTCTGAAGTGCTGCTATTCCACAAAGCGACCGACTCGCCGAAAGTTAACCCGCTTATTATATGGATATACTTAAATGATTCACACATGGCAGGGACATTTCTTTAGGCCTATTTAATGTTAAGTCTATTATAGTTTTTAATGTCAAAAGATTGTTGCTGCGCAAAACAAAACAGTGCCGTTGTGGAACACCGCTAGGCAACAGCTAGGTAGCCAGGACAACAGGTGTTGTCTATCACAGCAGCTGATTAGAGTCTTGTTGAAAAGTCGCTTTAGCAGTGAAAAGTCTTGTTGCCATTGACAGCGGTCTGTTATAGACCAACCCGTCCGTTATCGAAAAATAACAGACGTGCGAACGTTGGGGAGCCCCGTTGAAATGAATGGAGCATTCGACCGATGACGTCACACCATATGATAAATACAGATAAGACTGTCTGTTCTGTTCTCCACCCCATTTCCTTCTCATTGCCTGCACATCACTGTGTTGAGTGAGCACAGGTGCAGCAGATGCGGCTGGCCTGTCAGGTAGTTGGAAAATGAAGGCTAGTGAAAGCAGCTTCTCGGCCGAATCTATGGTGACGAAAAATATGAGTGAATGACTGTGGACATGTGTGAGACTCAGCTTGTGAGTGCGAATTGTTCTCCTCTTTAAGTTTGTAGTTTGTTCATTTTTTCAGGCACCCAAAGTTATTTATTTTACTCCAGAAGTTCAGTGTGCCCGCTGCTACACTGGGAAATATTAGGGACTAATTCTGCATTTCTTTTGACAGAGTTAAACCAAGCTGAGAAAACTCAATCAGGCAAACAAGCTGTTCGCTTCATTTGCTTACAGAAGGGCCCAATGCTAGGTGTTTTATTTCTGGGTTTTCTCTTACCTGTCTCAGTGTTGTCTTAGTGAAGAGCAATAGGCGTTGCTCAACAATGCGTGCCATTTTACTCTCAATGGTGACTCAACGCTTTCCACCTGTCATATAAAAGGCCTTTGATTTTTGTGTGTGTGTGTGTGTGTGCTGTCATGCCCTGTCAGAAGATGGGAACTGCTGCTGTCAGTGGGCATTACTAATCAAATCAGGGCCTCGTTAAATATTCTCTATGAAACATCCCGTTCGTTTCCTCCTGGCTTTTGAAGTGTCATGTCCTCAACCCTTCCCATCATCCTCAACCTTCACCAACCATCCCCCCATCCACTGGCGCCGGCAACATTTACGAGTTCGGGTCACCCGCGGCAAATGGACATCCCCACCTGCATTCTAACGAGGTCCAAAAGCACCCCATCACCCGCTTTACTGGCACAGGAAGGTGCGAAGTGTCATAAACACAGGCAGATACTATCGCGATTTATAGCCGTCTGTCTGTGTGTGTGTGTGTGTGTGTGTGTGTGTGTGTGTGTGTGTGTGTGTGTGTGTGTGTGTGTGTGTGTGTGTGTGTGTGTGTGTGTGTGTGTGTGTGTGTGTGTGTGTGTGTGTGTATATGTGTGGGTGTGTGGTCTCTAGGTGTCAGAGAGGGGAGGTGATGCAGCAATGTAATGCATTACAAGTGAAGAGAGAGAGAGAGAGAGAGAGAGAGAGAGAGAGAGAGAGAGAGAGAGAGAGAAAGAGAAAGAGAGAGACACACAGAGAGAGAAAGAGAGAGACAGAGATTGTGTGAGTGTGTGTGTGTGTGTGTGTGTGTGTGTGTGTGTGTGTGTGTGTGTGTGTGTGTGGGATCATCCATTTTGTACTTCTCTTTTGTAAGCTCTGTCTCCCTTTAGACATTACGGAGCTCTTATGAAAGGCTTTCACGGTCCTGTATGTGTATGCGTGTATGCATGTAAGTGCTTGTGCCTGCGTGTGTGTGTGTGTGTGTGTGTGTGTGTGTGTGTGTGTGTGTGTGTGTGTGTGTGTGTGTGTGTGTGTGTGTGTGTGTGTGTGTGTGTGTGTGTGTGTGCTTGTGAAAGTCATACTCTAGGCTCGTGAAAGGGGGGCACGGTGTGTGTGTGTGTGTGTGTGTGTGTGTGTGTGTGTGTGTGTGTGTGTGTGTGTGTGTGTGTGTGTGTGTGTGTGTGTGTGTGTGTGTGTGTGTGTGTGTGTGTGTGTGTGTGTGTGTGTGTGTGTGTACTCCTATGCCTAAAAGCTGCCATTCAGCACTTTTTATTTCCAGCCCAGTTATTTGAATGCTGTGCTGTCCACTAATTTATTTTAGTCTCAGCAGACAACACTGCAAACGCACTCGCACACACGTGTGTGTGTGTGTGTGTGTGTGTGTGTGTGTGTGTGTGTGTGTGTGTGTGTGTGTGTGTGTGTGTGTGTGTGTGTGTGTGTGTGCGCGCATGCATGTGTGTGTCTAATAGAGGTGTTCTCTGTCTTCTATGTCTGGTGGTTTCATGAATGATATGCTCTTGAGAACAGAGAGGTAAAGAGGGACTGCTGCTTGTGTAGTTGGTGCTGCTTGGATGTTGGAGTACAGTCTCTGTAGGGTTGTGTGTACACAAAAGAGCAAGAGAGTTTATTATGAGCTTTTGAAATTACATTGAGTTGCACCCCTTATATGAAAACTGGACTTGAATGAGTGTTATATACTACTTATAGTATATACTTACATTTTAAGATTTAAAGATGTGGAGAAACGAGAGGGTGTTCTGGGTTTCTCGTGGAAATGCGTCTCTGACACTGCATTCACACCAACGGCGCGGACATCCACAGTACGTCCACAGAACGTGTCCGTTATCAGTCCGAAACTGTTAGGGGTCAGACATACCAAAGCCGAACGGAACGGACGTGTGACGAACGAGGTCTTTCTGCTTAGTTGCTGCCGTGTGTTCTACTCTGTCTTTCACACTGACAGCGTCGGCGTGCGCGGCCAGTCCTGTTCAAAACCCTCCCCACAGCCGAAGCTAATGTGCTACTTTGCCATTCATTTGAATGAGACACCGCCGGTCGCCAGCATGAAAAATACGCTCGAGTTCTATTTTCCAAATGCAGCGCGGCCTGGAGCCAGACTACCGCCGGTTGGTGTGTAAGGACAGATATGTTTCAATGTATTTTCACAGACGCCGGTAAAAATCGCGGCCGTTCTGCGCCGCTTTACCGCCCTAGTGTGTAAGACCCCTTAGAATACATGAAAACAAATCATGCCTTCACGTCCCGCCTGGACATGTCCGCGTTGCTCCTTAAAAATAGAACTCGAGTCTATTTTCCTGCGCGGACGTCCGTGTTCAATGTGCGGGCTCCATTGAAAATGAATGGCTGCTGCCCGGGGACAGAACGTTGACGTTGACTGTGCAGTGTGCAAAGGCAGCCCGCAAACCTCTCGGACTCGCACTGCTCACGGAGACGTTAAGGAAACGTGCCGTCCCTGTGTGCATGTACCGTGATTAGCTCACTCCACCTGCTCTCGTGGAAATGCGTCTCTGATTGGCTCACTCCTCCTGCTCTCGGAGAGATTGTAATGGGAAATAGAGTCGCCACTTCCCCGGGTGGTACTGCACTATAGGGGCGCTAACGGAGGCGTGCAGGCTCCATTCAGGGCTGTGCTCTTTCGACAGCGACCCCTAGGTGGACTGCAGGCACGGAGCAACCAGACTGGGCATGCTGTATGTATGAGGCTTTGTGCTTTGTGTTTATCTGAGAGTAGCAACCAGTTGATAGCTAAGCTAAGCTAGATTTCGGGCCACCAGACGTTGCTTGTTTTGAAAACAAGCAGGAAAAAATTACTCGACATGAAAAATGGGTCGACATAAACCTTTGTGGGCAACGCCTTCTTTCGATTTGACGCAACACAGAAAGGCTTTCGTGATTCGCTCGTTTCTCTGCATTATTTATGTCAATTGGGAAACACCGGGAAACACAGCCAAGCGAGGTGACGCACCGCTATGAGAACCTTGCATGTGAGTTTAACTTGGGATGACCGTTCAAAAGGAGTGAGTAAAACTGTGTTTTATCGGAAGTTGGCCTTTAAAGGAATATGCCATGAACTCTTGACCATGACATTCAATAAACAAGTTCTTTCTGTCTTTCTTTCTTTCTTTTCTTTCTTTCTCTCTTTTCTTTCTTTCTCTCTCTCTCTCTCTCTCTCTTTTCTTTCCAGGTCCAGAGCACATAATACAGTAGTGTGTGTGTCTCGTGTCTTGAAGCATCATGAAGCTGAACCTGTTTCGGGAGCAGCCCCAGGCCATGAGGGCCCCGGACTCCACGGGGGCCAGTACCACACCGGCCATCACCCTGGCCCCGGCCCCCGCCATCTCCACCTCCTCCGGCAACTCCAGCGAGTCTGAGGGCACCGTCAACAAAAATGACATGTTCGAGGAGATCAAGAGCAAGTTCCTCAACGAGATTGACAAGATCCCACGTGAGTAACACGCACACTCCTAACATGCTGTACCTAAAGCAGGGCAAGATTATCCATAAGGGCCTGTGGTACAGCCAGAGGTGTAGTCTACGTAGAACGCGGGTATACGGAGTATACCCACTTCTAAATTTCAGGGATTTCAGTATACCCACCTAAAATTGATTGATCCATTGTTTTGAATAGCACAAATATATACAGTATACCCACTTCAAAAATGCTCAAATATACAGTATACCCACCATAAAAAAGTAGACTACACCACTGGGTACAGCCCACCAGTTAAAGGGGTATGCCACTACTTTGGGGCTGAATACGGTTAGAATTGTTGCCCTGGGTTTATAAAGGTGGTGAAGTGTCTTATTATTCATGTTAGGCATTGTGTTGTTTTAAGGAGAGAGTATTTATCTAAGCTAGTGAGAGTCAGTCAATGGATCACACATGCTACAGTGATCCATTGACCTTCACTAGCTTAGCTACATGATCCCTCTTTTAACTTGTCTTAAAAGCAAGACAATACTAATCATGAAAAATAAGACACTTTACTACCTTTATAAACCCCGGCCAACGATTTTAACTGTATTAAGCCCCAAAATAGTGGCATACCCCTTTAAGGTTCCCTGCATGACACAAACTTTACGTATATTGTTCATAAAGGGGGCACCTACGAGGTATTAGTGCCGGGGGCCACCACAGGGCTTTAATCTGCTCCTGTACTAGCCTGACCAGACAGACGAAATGTGAGATTTATGTGAATATCTAGTCTGGGCCCGATCAATGAGTCATCGAAGATTGTTGTGGGAACAATCCGTTGTTTTTCAAACTGTGTCTGTGCCTATTGGCCAACGCTCTGTCGTCACTCCCTCAAAACCCTGTCTGCATTACATCCAAAGATTCAGAACAAATTGAAGTCTGCTGCTTTGTGATTAGCCTGCTAGTTTCAGGGCCTGGGGCATTGTCCGAGGCTCGTCCCACTCGCAGGCAAAAATAATGTTGGCTGCTGGCGGGTGGGGCTAAAATGGGACTTTTGGCGGACATCTGGTGTGACCTGTTGTTAGTTGGTGACGTGTTTGCCGTATGTGTTTGTGTAGTGCCACCGTGGGCCATCATTGCCATCGCCGTGGTAGCGGGCCTGCTCGTCCTCACCTGCTGCTTCTGCATCATCAAGAAGTGCTGCTGCAAGAAGAAGAAGAACAAGAAGGGCAAGAAGGGCAAGGACGGCTTCAACATGAAGAACATGCAGGGAGATGTACGTCAGCTGCGACCTGACCCTGCTATGCAGCTCATTCTCGCTACAACGCTATGTAGTATAGCAGTGGTCTCCAATTATGAAGAACACGCAGGGAGATGTACATCAGCTGCGGCTTGACCCTGCCATGCAGCTCATTGTCGCTACGATGCTATGTCTCATCATATGCAAAGAACATATCAAATTTATAATGTTTCCATTGTCATGTAGTATAGGATCGCCCTATGTAACATACTACAGGAAAGTGAACCTGCATGTAAAATGCACATTAAATGCATATGTACAGTACGTACAACATGGAATTTAGAAAGGACAGCTACGACGTGAAGAACACGCAGGGAGATGTACACCGTTGTGTGGTCGTGTCATGGGGTTAGCGATCCACAAAACATTTCTACGTACAGTAGCCTATATTGTCTCCAAATCCAGAGATTGCTAATGTTATGTCACTGTGGCACTGTTAAGCACTTCCCATGCAGGCTAGCACCAGTATACTTTGTTATAATGTCTCCTAACTTCGTAGGCTAATGTTAGATTTCAAATGTTTGAACACCCCTAGAACTTGTAACATTTTTTGGTGATATCACAACAGTTGGATGACTGTGTAAGGCATAATGTTCTGAGAGGCGTTCTCCATTCCGATGGAATCAGCCCACTCATAGGCTACGTTTACATGACGTTTTTAATTCAGAATGAATAATTCAGAATGAAATAGTCCCATCGAATTTATTTTGATCTTCCATTTAATTCTGAATTGTGAGGTGTTCACATGACGTTTTCAAATCAGAATGAATCTTTATTCAGAATTAAAGTGAGTTAATTCTGAATTAAATCTCTCATATAAACGTAGCCAATGTGTTTTAAGAGCGCATCCCTCTGTCAGGGATTCTTATAAAACGACCACCTCACAGACCATCATCCCTTTCCTTAAAGATAATGTACTTGCCTCAGTTATTTTTGATTTTGTTAGAAAGCTCTAACGACATTACATTTTGGATATTTTGTTGCCGCTGAATGGCTAGCCCTATGAAAATACTTAATCTAGGAAATGGAATATTTAAGTGCTACGCTTCAAGCGTGTCTAGCCAATGACGTCTATTTTAGAGGTCAGTGTGTCTAGCTATAGCTCATGTTGTTGAAACTCCATTTTGATACGTGACAGGACTACGTAGTTGCGGAGTGATTTGAAAGAAGCATAAAGCTAACTGCCATTGACAGGGGCCATTGAATTTTTCAGTCATATATACATAAAAATGGACCTCTAAAAGTTGGAGTGGCCCATTCAAATCCACTGTGACCATTTTAAGCATTCTATAAAGAGCCTTATAATAACTTTTCCATATCTGAACGAGGTGACTTTTAATGTCTTTCAGAATGCCAGACATCATGGTGTTGTTATGCAGGCGCGGTAGCACTGTCCAGGACAGCTCAACATCAGGCTATTGATGTGCACGTGCAGTGACCCCCCGTGTAAACAGACAAACACAAACAAAAACAACAGCTCTGACTTGCGCACAGCACATGAATCTGTACAGCCCAGCAGGGAGGAAAATCTTTTTTCTCTCGTTTAATCTCTCGTTTTTTCTTTTTCTTTTCTTTCCTGTGATTGTGATCTATTGTGTGTGTACTGTGTGATGTAACTTCGTGTGGCTTCGTTCGTTGACAAATGACACACTCTCCAACCGAGTCTAGTCGGCCTATCAGTGAAAGTGTCAGCATGCACAGTAGCTGTCTTCCCAGTTGAAGTATCACCAAAGCAAGGCTGCATGAATGACATATAGGCCAATTCAGTGTGTTGAAGGTAGAATGTCTAGTTTGTAGTTGTTTATTTACAGAATTTATGCTTCCCATTCACAAATTTCATCTTTTTCATGAATATTTACTATATTTATATTTCAAAGTGATGTTAATATCATAATGGAGTGTGTCATTTCTCAGATGTGTTGTTGGAGCTTCAGTTCTTCAGTGTTATTGTTGGTGTTGTGGTTGTTGGGTGTGTGTGGGTATGTGTGTAGTTTTGGTGTACCTGGTGTGTTTGTGAGTTCACCCTCTACCTCTCTCTCACTCTGCTCTCCTCCTCTTCTCTTCTTTCCGTCTCCTTCTTCTTCTCCTCCTCCTCCTCCTCGCTTTGTGTGGTGTGTGGTGTGTGGGCCGTCTCTCTCCACCTGTGGGGATGGCTGGTTGACGGTAGGTGGACAGTTAAAGCAGCTCGCTCTCCGGCTGCTCTCAGGGTGCAAGCAACTAGGTCTGAAGCCTGTGGGGAAGGAGGCGGACCTGGACACACAGCACACATTGTAACTTCCTGGTTTTGAGCCAATCGCGTGTGTGGCTGCACGATGATGAAACAAAAGGGACAGTTACAATGTGGTTTATGCTCCGTCTCCGACCCTGATGGATATGATGTACGTGACATGCCCCCTGAAGTAACACCATTAACACTGTTGGTGACATAAGAATGCAATGCGAGCCTCTCTAATATTCACTGTAATTGCTCTGCGAATACACTGTGGTGTATGAAGGCAGAGGCATCCCACAAAAAACACTTACTGTGAGCTGCATGGATTAAAGAGCACAGCTAGCTTTCGGCATTACCCACAATGCTACAGTCATAGTGCTAACTGTATAGCCACAATTAACAACTAATCCATGACGTACTTAATAACTAATACAACTACCGTACGTACTTATTTGCTACTTTTTGGACTCAAACGCACATTATGATTTTACAAGAAGCTACATCTCCCCTGTGCTCTTTAATGTGCTGCAAGAGAGTTGATGAAATGTTGACTTGAATGTCGTACCCTATACGGTGACATACGGTGACAATAGTCCATTATTGACCTCATTTGAATCACTTTGGCATGGTGAATTGAGTGACTAAAACCACTTATGAACAAACTGATACATAATTAATACTGAAGTATGCAAATGGGCATTTTCTCAACAGCATGGGCAAAAAGTTGGTAGCAGTTTTTTTTTTAGCAATGTTTTGTTCACAGCCGTTAGTTAGGCTACTTTGCACTAGTTGTTCATGATATGTGCTTGGGCTTAAATCTGGTCCTCTATTTTCACAGAATCGCAGATGTTCTAAATATCTCTGGTATAAGCTATACCAATTATTATTATTTGCATAATTTAGTAAGTTCCTGGAAATTAGTATTCAAGTATGGAAGGTCTGAGGACAAGGAGAGCAGCTGTTTAAAATCCCTACAGCACGTCTCGGTGCCCACAGGGAGTCGAGAGCTTAAGATGGAAATGTATTCAGGGTCTTTGAAGACGTTTTCACTTAGTTTGCCAATTGTCGATGTTGTTCAAAAGCAGATAACAACACCGTGACTCAGCAATTTCGCTCACAGGAATAGAACAAAGTGGTTAAATAAATATATAAAACTACAACTCTGTTCTTTTTTAAACATTTGGGCTCATCAGCTAGTCCCTGGAGGAATGCTGCCGGGTGTGTGTGTGTGTGTGTGTGCGTGTGTGCGTGCGTGCGTACGCACGCGCGCGCGCGCGTGTGTGTGTGTGTGTGTGTGTGTGTGCTTTTTCACTCCAAGCTTTTAGCTTAAGACAGAGACAGCTGTCTAAAAGCTAGCGGCCAAAATCAATTAGGGCCCAGCAAGGCTCACATCACAACCAGCAGGCAGCCACGCAAATAAATATCTGCAGTCAGTCAGCCCATGACTTTGAAAAATAGTGAGTCAGAGAAACGATTCAGGGTTGAATCTACTATCTAAAGCCCAACAAACGCAACAATACCGTACAGTACATAGACAGTAGATAACTCCATATGTAGGTGTAGTTGCATGACTGTAAGCAAAAGTAACTCCAAACACTATTAATTGTCTAGAGCGTTTTGACATTAGGGCCGACTTCAGGCAACTCCACAGGCCGACAAGGATTGTCCTTAGTATATATAAAAACCCTTTATTAATCAATGGGCATTGTAACAAAGGTAAAACCGCCAACCGGTTTCAACCCGCACTGGGTCTTCATCAGGGCGTAAAACCTAAACCAACTTTAGTGTTCCTACTTCAAGAGCACCCACAGGTTGGAGTTTACTAAGTTGGAGAACAAGAGCGCTCAGTCAACCTTTACTGTTAATTGTCTGATCTGATTTTAAATGTTGAGCTATATACTCTCAGCATACGGTAGATGAATCAAAAGGCATGTATTGTAACTGCACACGGACAACTTCAAAAGCATGGCTTTACTCTGAGGAGTGTATGGATCAATTGCAAGTGGAGAAAAGGCCCATGCTGTACTTCAGTACAATCAGTGCTTGGAGTGGAAAAAAGAAGTACAGGAACCCTGATTGTCCGACAGTCTCATCAGCACCAAATCAGTACAATTCATGCGGCGCAAATTCTTCCGGAACGCTATAGTGATAAAAATTATGAGGAAGGGGAACTGGGTTCCCCTGAGTCCCCCCCCCCTTCCCCCCCACACTTCAAGCACTGAGTACAATAATATGGTTGTGTGTCACCAAATATGGTTCGAACTCAAGTCAGCTGCTCGCATCCTCTCTGTGAATGACTAACTTAGTAGATCTAAGGCCAAAAATAACCCCAAACAAACAAATGAACAAACAGACAAAATGATGCACCCCCCTGGCTCTTGATATAGCAGCACCCCACCCCTGAGAGGGGCCCCGTGATTGTGGCATGCGGCAACAGGAAATGCTAAGTGTTACCCATGATGCTCCTCTCTCCCCTGTCTAACCAATTACGCTTCACCCTCCGACCATCACGCACCGTATACAGAAACAGGACGACGATGAGGAGGAAGGGGAGACCGGCCTGACCGAGGAAGAGAAGGAGGAAGAGGAGAAAGAGGAAGAAAAGCTCGGCAAACTGCAGTACTCGCTCAACTACGACTTCAACGACAACAAGGTCAGACAACACAAAAAAATAGTCTCTTAGCTTTGCAGAAGCGGTTCATTTTCTTTTATCCACTGTGTGTGTGTGTGTGTGTGTGTGTGTGTGTGTGTGTGTGTGTGTGTGTGTGTGTGTGTGTGTGTGTGTGTGTGCGTGCGTGCGTGCGAGCGTGCGTGTGATGAAATGTTCAAGTCTTCAGATAAAGAGATGCCCCAACACTATTGTGGCTTCTAAAATGCTGAGTCACCATATCAGGTCTTCTGAGGACTCATCCAGTCAGCAGCAGTCAGAAGATAAACAATGACTCAACACGAAACAATAGACCCTCAAAGACCACCCTCATTATCTAATTCTGCTTTTTCCTTAGCACACAGACAGACCACATTACATAAATACAACACGTTTCTTCTGAAGACAACCTACAAGTTTGAAGTGGATTTGATTTGTATGTCTCGCGTAGCCCCATAATCAATCAATCAATCAATCAAAATTAATTATATAGCACATTATCATACATAAATGTCAGTCAATGTGCTATAAAGAGTAGAAAAAGAGATGAAAAAGAAACTATATTGTGTTATAGATAGATAGCATGTAATTAATTAACTATCACCAAAGGAAGATGAGAATAAAGGTGTTTTTAATTTCTTTTAAAAACAAGATACTGTCGGGGCAGTTCTAATGAACATATCTTCAGTGGCACGCTGTAATAGTCTTTGAAAGGTTAATTTATAGTACTACTCTACTAGGACTTTTAGTACTACTAACATAGGGCTTTATGTGATGCACTTCGACTCAGTCACTCAGCTATTCTGGTAACAACAAATGTATAGCGGCATGTTTATGGCAAACATGTGTGAATCCAGCCAGTGGAGGTAAGCTACTGAGTTTTCCATTGGGAGATGCGTAGGTGAAAGGTGACACAAAACCAACCAAAACACAACGGGGGTGAATTTCTCGAAACCAAAGTTGCTTACTACATTAGCTACTTGGTTGTTTTCAATGCATTTTCCCATTGGCAACTACCGAAGTTGCTAACAGGCTAACAACTTCTCTTTTAACCCTGTGAAACCTGAACCATGAAAGCAATGAGAGAAAATTCAATTTTTTTGGAATTTGCTTCAATATTGGTCCCTTATAAGAAATGTAAAAAAAATTCAAAATTTTGTTAAGGTCACTGAGATATTTAATGCATCATATATGATGCATCAGGCTTTTAATGAATGAAAATTCCAATTTCATGACCATTGAAAAATGACTTTTAATGCATTTACAACTTTTTTTAAATTTAAAAAAGTTGTCAGACAATTTAATTTGAGGATTATCTTTAAATATTTAGTGAGATCCTGCCATTTTTTTAAGCCTATCCTTGTTTTAGCAGGACCATATTTTACATTTCCCACAGCCTTGTTGGGTAATTTTTTAAAATCTATGTAAAAACATAGCTGATCGAATGCTTAACAACCTATTTATGAGTGTAATATAGATCATTATTCATTTTTCATGTGTAATTTGAATATATGGGTCCATTACTACAATTGGACCATTTCTCCATTCACTTCAATGCATTTTTTACGAGATCATAATTTCAACATTTTGCATTACATTTTCAAAATTGCAAGTAAAACCTGTTTCTTAAGGCAATATCTTTGTCTTGAAGTAAAACAACTTGTGTGTTTTGTTAAACGATCGTCGTGGTATGCTTTGTAAGTTTCCCTATGGAGCAAATGCATTGATGGCTGACTTCCTGCCACCACCGGATGGTGCTTATATGTTTCATCAGTTTTAGGAAGATCTCTCTGCAAACGGTGTAAAAATGTAACCTTTTCCTTGATTAATTGCACAAAGCAAGTGTTCAAATTCAAGGATGTAGAGTTATATTTCGGAAATTTGTACACAAACCTTTTGCAATTTGACGATATCTCAGCGTCGGTCAGGGAAACCGCTTCTACTCCATTTTTGCATTTTTCGCCGAGCTGTGATCAACTTGTTGTTGACCGCTGCTCTCTTGTGGCGGTTTCCGTGTACTGCAGGACGTTTGGAAATGACACGCAGGATGTTTTTGAGATGGATTTTTTTTTGTGTCAGCGTGGAGAGGGCTTTGAATTTGATGCATCATATATGATGCATCCGGCGCGATAGGGTTAAGAAAGCACAACAGGACAGCACAAAAATTACTTGTTAGCTACTGCTTAGCTTTTTTATATACAGTATATAAATAAGTGTGGTTGTGTTTCTGTGTGTGTGCTTGCGTGTGTGTGGTGTGCTTGCGTGCGTGTGTGTTACTCTTTTTAAGTGAGGGACCCCATTGTCCGAGTCAGAGTTAAAACAGCTATGACAGGTGGAGAGACTGGTTAGAGGAGAGTGCAGTAAGGGGAATGTTAGTTTATCCCTCAGGCAGTGAGAGGTGGGGTGGGGGTGGGGGGTGCAGAGTCACCAGCAAAGCAAAGCAAAGCACCTCCGCAGACGTTGTGCGGGATCAGCATGGGGCTTGATTAACTGGGGATGACGTCACCAACACCTGTTTAAAACCAGCACAACTACATTTACCTAATGAGGTTGCGGTCCGATTCGAGCCTCACGGTGCATGTCACCCCTAACATGAAACAACATTAGGCTCGAATCGAGAGAGAGAGAGAGAGAGAGAGAGAGAGAGAGAGAGAGGAGGCCATTTGCAAATGACCTGGGCCGGAATCAAACCCGGGTCGCTGGTGTAGCAGCCCAGTACCCTTATCGTTAGAGCCATGGTATGGGGGCCTGGCAGGGGACTCTACACTCTACATGTAGGCCTACACACACATGTGGTATGCACACACACACACACACTTGTTCATGTGCCTCATGGCTCATGCAGGAAGAAACTTCAGAAGCTAATGGAGAGGGCCAAGATAAGGCATAATAAGATAAAGACTTGCTTGAAGCACTCTACTGTAACCTCATTGGCCAGAAGCACTCTACTGTAACCTCATTGGCCATAAGCACTCTACTGTAACCTCATTGGCCAGAAGCACTCTACTGTAACCTCATAACCTCATTGGCCATAAGCACTCAACTGTAATAGACATCGCTCCAAAACAAAGCTGAAAACGAATATGAGAAGGTACCTGACTTCAGATATACAGGTTGTTGTTGTGGCTACCTTTGTTTATGTAAGACTTGCATATTTGAATTCCTCACAATTTTCTGAATCAGAATCACCCATTGAACCTTTTGGGCTCAACCACATAAGTAAAACCCTCTTGGCTCATGGACTATAACCTCACTGGCCATACGCACTCTACTGTAACCTCACTGGCCATAACCACTCTACTGTAACCTCATTGGCCATACGCACTCTACTGTAACCTCACTGGCCATAACCACTCTACTGTAACCTCATTGGCCAGAAGCACTCTACTGTTACCTCATTGGCCATAAGCACTCTACTGTAACCTCATTGGCCATGATAACCACTGAACTGTAACCTCATTGGCCATAATCACTCTACTGTCACAGCATCACCTCCTCTTTTCTGTGTCTAGTGTCCTTATTCAGTTGTAGAATACAACACTGACTTTGAATTACTATGACAAAACATGTTCAAAAGCACATGCAAAAGTTTGCCTTGTGTATTGGGATTTGAAATAGGGCATTTGAATCTCTAGTTCCTTAAAACCTTTAAGAGTGTGGGTTTTGAACATTCTATAAAAAGAATGTGTTCTATAACAATGCAAGATTCTAAAATTCCAAATTGTATTGTATGACGCCCAGAATTCTTTAGAACTTTCACTGCCCGAACATTCCGGACGGTAAAATATATAACTTGGGCCACAGGTGAGTGTAGCCTACAGCCTAGACCGATGCTGTAGCCTATTTGATGGAGCCGATTTATGAATTGGAAAAATAAAAAAACATGCATGATGGAATCAACTTGTGGATGGCGAAATCATACACTATCCTTGTAGGCTACACTACTATTGTGCACTATTCTTGTACACTGAGTGGTGTATTCACAAATAGGATACATCTCATCACAATACTGTCAAATTCAGATAGGCTATGTGGCTGCTTAACAAATTAACAGACGAGCGCATTAGGTCTACTGTCTCTGCAATTAATAAACGGTCTGTGACGTTGTCATAACTCCATCCCATAAGCAGCAATGTTAGATATGACGTAGATCTGTACAGGAAACAAAAGCTATAGAATGTTGAAAACCCAACCACGCGTTCTGTGGCAGTTGAGAAATAGCGTTCCTGCGGCAGAGAAATTCTCCCCCAAGAGGACAATTTGTGAAATGCGGCTTTCACCAAGGTTTTTTCATACAACAGATTCTGTGTAACCCAATACATGGGTAGGTAGTGCTCATGAAAAAGCATAATAGGACCCCTTTAAAGATTAAATCGTATTTTGGCAGTACACCTCACAATGCACTTTAATAAACTGTAATTACATGTACTGTTTCTTTTCAGAACAAAAACAAAAACAACAACAAATAGACAAATAGTGAGCTCTAGTTATGGACCCTGTCACTAAAACTCCCTGAATGGTTCCTGACAACAGCATTCTGTAGCTTATATAACGGATAACGGCCCCTCTTCATATTGACTAAAGCCTTGTATGCCACTCTTCCTGCTCAATACACCTCTGCAAGGTCTTCCATTCACAGCACCATTATGCAGCACACATTTCTTCCACTCACTTATAAATGAATGAGTGCATTGAGAAATAGAGAGTTGAAAGGCTGGGATTTTAGGCTACCGTGGCTTAATCGTAGGGCACTCGTCTACTACGTGGCCGACCCGGGTTCAATTCTGACCCGGGTCATTTGCCGACCCCTCTCTCTCACAAATGTTTCTTGTCTCTCTCTCAAACTATCCTGTCATGAATACAGTCTGAAAGACCAAAAAAATATCTTTTTTTTTTAAAAAGGACGACTGGGATTTAAAAAAAAAAATGTGTTGTTTTCTTTTTGTGTCCTTCAAGTTTTGGCAAAGGACACGCTCAACCTCTTGGAAAAACGAAAGTCTTTGGGTGCGAGATAAAATGGTGGTACCACGCACTGATGAAGGCTTGATAGCCGAAACGCATTTGCTTTTTGGACATGGTGGTAATATAAATAAATAATGATACGCAGTTTGTGAGTGCGGCTTTTTCCTCTTTTTGTGTCCCCCAGCTGACAGTGGGCATCCTTCAGTGTGCAGATCTGATCTCCATGGACTCAGGTGGCACCTCAGATCCCTACGTCAAGGTCTTCATTCTCCCCGACAAGAAGAAGAAGTTTGACACCAAGGTGCACAAGAAGACTCTCAATCCTGTGTTCAACGAGACCTTCAATTTCAAGGTAAAACATACAGCTCTATCGATCGGGACTTCTTAATCTTCATAGGCAAGGCTGTCAGCAAGGCTTAACGTTTATCGAAAAGGGTTTTCTTTCTTATCAGTTCTCTCTGACATCTTTGTCAAAAAGCTACCACATTTTGCTGTTACATTTGAATAGTGTGCTTACCTTGCCAAAATACCTTGCAGCAATTTAAGGTCAAACATTACACACTTTCTTCTTGATCCTGCTGAGATACAAGTACAACAATTAGGCCTACAGGTGATCATGCGACTCCCTCTACAAGTGATTAACTCCTTTGCACAGAGCCTGAATTATAATTTAATTGTCATTATAACAAAATTGTAATGATCAAACCTTAATCCACCAATTAAGGCTCTCTGTAATGTCATAGCAATGTTGTTATGATGTAATTGTCTACTTAATACTGTACCGCCAATTGTGTTGTAGCAGGAAACCAACAACAGGCGGGAAAGCTTATAGTGCGATCATGGTTTTATTGTAGTAGCCATGGTTCTACCATATGTCATGGTTACTCTAAGTACGCTGAACCAACCATAGTATTACTATGGCTTATCCATGTTGAACCAAAGTCACAAACCATGCTAAAAAAAATCATGGTTAATTGTGGGTTTCGCATTTACCCAAAAAAACATGAAAACTTTTTGGGCAGCCGTGGTGTAATGGTTAGGGAGTTGGCCTGAAGATCACAGAGTTGCAGGTTCAAATCCCACCCTTACCTCTCCCTACACCTCCATCCATGGCTGAGGTGCCCTTGAGCAAGGCACCTAACCCAACATTGCTCCAAGAACTATCACCAATACGCACTTAATAAGATAAAAAAGCGTCAGCTGCATTCAATGAATAACTATAAACCGTGGTAAAACCATGGTTAATTTTCACAAGGGTATAGTTAAACCATAGTGAAACCATGACTGAACCATAGTCACCATAGTCATAGTGAACCATGCTCAAAAAAACATGAAACCATGATTAACCATAACATGGTTCTCACTGACGGTGCGTGTGTGTAGCTCCGGAACCGGCAAGAGTCAGGTTTTTTAACATGCTCTTCTCGAGTAGAAAATAAACGGCGCATTTATTGTATCAATGTCAGCTCGCATTGATGAGTCACAGGACAGATTTTAGACTATATTGACTCTTTAGAGATGAACAGAAAACGTTTTTGAAGGAATTTGTTGGTGAATAAATGCACCATTTATTTTCTAACTCGAGAAGAGCATGTTAACGGCAGTGCTACCAGACAATAGTTTGTGTACACACACGCACCGTCGGTGAGAACGAGGCTAGAGTAAGCATGGTTCATTTTCGAAAGTGTTGGTTGGCCTGCTCGGAGGAGGCAACAGGAGCTGTAAAATGGTTGCATGAAACCATTTCCTCTCTCTATCTCTGTTCCTCTCTGCTGTGGCCATTACTCATCCTATCTGGCGGTGTACACTGTGCAAGGCATGATGGGATTGTATGGAGCTGTGGAGTGTGAATAAGCCAACACTGCTCCAAGACTTTCTCTAATGAGGCCAGGGGGATTTTTATGAAGCCGTCACTGGTCAGCAAGTCTGGCACTGGTGTGTGTGTGCTGTTGGTGTTGTGCATTTAGAGAGAGAGAGAGAGAGAGAGAGAGAGAGAGAGAGAGATATGAGTGTGTTTTGTCATTGCTCTGGTTTTCAAATGCATTATAATGTAATGACAGAACAATGAGAAACCATATATAGACAGGGATATTAGCATGCAAATCTGTTTGTCAGTGTTTTGTCAGATGAAGACTTACAGCATATGTACCATGGTGTTGTGTACTTGTCACATGATGTCATCCTGATGTCATCTCTCTCTCTCTCTCTCTCTCTCTCTCTCTCTCTCTCTCTCTCTCTCTCCTTCACCAGCTCCCCTATGAGGAGATGGGTGGGAAGACGCTGGTCATGTCCGTTTACGACTACGATCGCTTCTCCAAACATGACGTCATCGGTGAGGTGAAGCTGCCCTTCCTGTCCCTGGACCTGGCCAAGCCCATCGAGGA
>NC_085870.1:21992111-22012111 GCF_034702125.1 Engraulis encrasicolus
AGAGTGAAAGCTATCTACGGTTCAACCTCTTTTTCCCAGCAATAGAAATGAAATAACCTGGAATGTATAACATATGTTACGAATGAAACCTATATGGGAAGGGTGAATTACAATAGGTCTCAGCTATGGTTTCTCACAAATTAAGATTAGTTTGATTGTTTGTTTTGTATTTCACTGCCTTCATTGAAATATCCCTCTCTCCATCCAGCTGCAATATGCCAAAGTACAAGCTCAGTTCTGGAGTTCTAGTTTGAGTTCTGGAGTTCTTTAGTTGGACTTCTGGGGTTCTGATTGGAGTTCTGGAGCTCTGGTTAGGGTTGTGTTTTAGGTGTGCTCGGTAGGCTAGAGGTGCCTCCCCTCGCAAGTTACTGTAAAGATGCAGATACAGTCTCCCTCTGTTTGTGAGCCCCATTAGATCGAGCGCAAAGCGAGGAGAGAGATAACAGACCAGTCAGTCCATATGTGAGCACTTTCAACTCCATATCTCCCCACCCTGTCCTGTACATTCAGCAGATTTGTCCATACCGCATGTACCTAAATTGATGTAAATAGAAGCATGTTTTCAAGATAGGATATAATGATACTGTGTACGTGTGTGAGTGTGTGGCATTTGTCAATTTGATAATAAAATGAGAAGAAAATGCACTGACTGCACATTTTATGTATATCCCCCTTGGGCGGGTGCTGGACTCCACATAAAAGTAGATAAAATGGTTATATATTTAAAGACTTTTTCAGGTTCTTTTCATGTCTTCAACACAGGGGAACGCTTGTTAGACTTGTGTGCAAAATCAGTGTTGAAACCATATTCAGCATGTTGGTGGACTTAATTTCAAATATTTGTGTTTTTTTATGTAGTATTTTTTATATCCACATTTGTTTGTATTTTGTCTGTGTTCCAAGACAACTCTGGAGGATCTTAACTGGTGACACAACAGGGGGCTACAAGTCAAGACTATTTTTATGGAAGCCTGCAGTGCAGAGTAGTCTGGAATTGATGGGTATCATACACAAACGCATTGACATTCTTACTCAAACAGCCCCTGCACCCAAATCTCATTGCTGATAGACCTGCGCTCAAGTTCAAGGCTCCACAGTCAGTGACGTGTTCTGTGGTGTGGAGGCTTTGCCTTTTTGGCACTGCCTGCCTCACGCCAGTGAGATCAGTTCTTTAGAGGTGCACATCTCTACTCTGTACTTATGACAGAGTGACAAGCCAACAAAAAATAACAAAAATAAAATAAAAAAGAAAAGCTTAACAGCTGCATCCCGCACATTGGAGAAATAAAAAACCTCATAAATTATAATTTATCAAATGCTTAATTCATGCTTCGACTTGCAGCCCTCTTTGCTTTGTTGACCTCTCTCTGGTACTCTTCCGCTCATGCTAAATGAAACATACAGTCCAATATACTGTAGTGGCTACAGGCACTGGACTACTGACGCCAGGAGCTCCAGAGTCAGTGGCTATCTGATGCAATACTTGCTGTGTAACTCCATTCAAACAATAAGCCATAAAAACCATCAGATGAGAAGATCCTCTGATTGTTGCTGTTCAAACACATGGTGCAACCATGGTGACGGTTGTACAGGATATGTTTTTCTTTGTTTTTGTTGGTTTTTTTTGTGTCTTTTTTTTGTCTTAGAGTTTACATTTAAATGCTTTTACATTCCAGTCTGTTGAAAGACTGGCTCGAGTTTGATTTTATTGATCCTAATCAGCAACATCCAGATGTGTTTTATCCACAGATGTATTTTGTACACATGATGAAAAGTGTGAAGTGTGGGAGACATGCAATGTGTGTGTGTGGAAGGGCATTAGGCACGTGTGTGCGTGACGTGTGTGTAGCATAGCCACATGCTAGCTCATTTGGTGTTTTGCATTTACAAAGACAAATGTATGATTGCTTGCTATGTGTGTGCAGAATCTGTAGTGATCCATTGGTCTCTGTGGCATGATATTGAAATACAGAATCTGTTTCCACCACCATTCTCATTCTTTCTCCTTTACACTTTTCTTTTCTAGTAGTACAATACTGTTGGCATTGCTTTCATTCACCTTAGAATACACAAATATATTTATTAATGTCAAAGGGATAATTCCACACACTTCTGTTTAGTCATCTGGTGCATCGGTGAGAGATGGACAAGTAATCTTAACTGGAGAGAAGGCACCGGAGCAGGAACAGATGCAATTATTTTATGATTTTTATCAAGTGCACACAACATAGGGACTAACATTTCGATGGATATACCATGTTTATCTGAGTCAGAAGAGGCTAATTATCTGAAACTCTGATTAAAGACAAGCGTAGGCCTATGCGGTGTGCGGTGGGCTATTGGCCCTTCTTCCAAGATCTCATATTGCCCACACCATAAACTATAAATACCATAAACGAACTATTTATAAATATTACAAGGACAGTATTTATGTATAAATATATTGATTCATCAGAAGGATAGATATATTAAACTGAAATCTATTAAATGGATTGTGCTTTTTTATTTCAAATAAAGTATGACTACATTTTGAATATATAGATATATCAAATAACTATTTCTATAATGAAAATATATAGATTTTATGATAAGGAGGCAGTCATATAATCAGATTCGGTTTCAGGCAATGATTTTCAAACATATGTCACAGAGTGAACGATAACTCAGACAAGCATGCCACTTGTTTTAATTACTTTGTGTGTGTGTTTGATGAGTTATAAACCATGTTGTTTCTTCCATGCATCTGTCTCTTATTTGAATGTAATCTGTTTAAAACCCTCCAATGGTGAGTTCGATTCTTTGTTGCCCTTCTCTTCATAGGTTATCATGGGATTTTGTTGTGGGTGTAGAAGAACTGCTTTGATGTGCTGTGAGCTTTATGTTATTCTCAGAGCCATTTGGGACTCTTCTTCTGCCGTTTTCTCTATCTGTCTTTCTCTCTCTCTCTCTCTCTCTCTCTCTCTCTTTCTCTCTCTGTGTCTGCTTCATAATATGTGTTGTGTTTGGCATTAAGATAATGGAGCCTAACTGCCTAAGTGTGCCCTCTGTGATCCTGACTTTTCAAAGAACAGCAAAATAAATATAAGAAAAAACAACAGCAAAAAAAGAAAATGTCTGAAGAAAAATAAGCAGCAGGGTACACTACACAGAGACCCCTGTTCGCATCGCTGGCAACAGATTCCCTCTCTCCCTCTTGTTCTGGGAGTCTGTACAGGCCCCATGTACTCGCCTTGTGTTGGACAAACTCTTTACGTTCCAGGTGGACCAATGTTGTCTCAAAAGCTCCTCTTCTCAACGCAATACTGCCGACCCCTGCGGCCTTCCCTCCCCTCTCGCTGCCCTCGGCCACGCCCCTATGCCACAGCTATTGGCCATCTTGCTGCCCTTGGCAACACCCCTACGCCACAGCTATTGGTCAGCTGCTCTCCGCACTCCCTACTCTTCTACTGTACTGTATCTGGTGTGCTCTACTTTTAAGCTTCTTTCCTCCGCTCTCTCTCTGCCTTTTCTTCTTTCTGCCCTTCTTCGCCGTTCTTCTTCTTGTTCTCTCCATCCTTCCTTATGCCTCTTATCCCAGCACTATGTCTCCTTTTCTTTTCTTTTGTGTCTTCTTTTTTCACTATCTTGACCGTGTTCTTGTTCCTTTCCTTCTTTCTCTTCTCTTCTCTTCTTTCTCTCTAGTCTTGTGCGATGGTATTTGTGTTAGGTATCTGTAGCTGCTCCTCCTGTGCTTGCTTTGGCATTCTCTGCTCCCTTATGACAAAGGAAAAGTCATTGTTGAGCTTAAAAGACGCCCCATCTGCAGAGCTTATTTCCTAAGGCTTTTGTCATCCCTGTGTAAACCAAACAGTTGTTGAAAGCTCAAGGGCACCACATTAAGAAAAAAAGGTCTTCGTTATGAATTTAGCCCATGTGTTATCAACTAGCAATCATAAGAAATAAAGACCTTTTAATTACTCCTGCTTTGACTGTTTTGTCTGTACTGTGGCACATGCCCAGGGACATAGCATGCACTGTGCAAATTGAAAGCCCCTTTGGAAACTCCAACTCCCACTGTCATTGTGACACAGCACTCCACAGCACACAAGTGAACACTGCATGCAACAAAATTGCAAGGGGGCAGCCCTCAATGGCGCCCCAAGGGAGCAGTGTGGCGGGGTTAGGGTACCTCAGTCATGGAGGAGCATGGGGGAGAGCACTGGTTGATTATTCCGGTTGGGAGTCGAACAGGCAACGTTTGGGCTACAAGTCTGACGCCCTAACTGCTTACCCATGACTGCCCCTGAAGAACTTTCAGTTCACCAATGGTTCCAAAGAGGAACAAAGTAGCCTACATGGAAGTCCTTGTGCAAAACACTTCAGTTGTCCAGGTGCAGGTATAAGGCAGGAAAACTTCATCAATATGAAAACTTAATTATGTAAACACCACACATTTTTTCAACTGCAACTGAAGGTTCTTTGAGGACATTTTTACAGCGTTGGGCATCAGACAGTCACCATATTAGTCCGTCCTATTGTTACCCATTATGTTTATTAAGTGAAATTATTGAATGACATGATGAATTGGAAACGGTCATTGTGGGCAGTGATGACATTGATTGGATTTTATTGGATTGGCCTTTACTGGAGCTCAGAAGGCAAACACATACGGGTGTCACGGTATGAAAATTTAACCTCACAGTTATTGTGACCATAATGACCAAGGTTTTTGCTATTATAGCAGTAATTTTGAAAAGTTGTGTTGAATAGGCCTATGTTTTGAAAGCATTGATCCTACACAAACTGAAATAGTTCCAAAAAGGTGCAAGGAGTACTTATATTTAAAAATGCCCAATACATTAATTCTTTGTCATTCTGAAGTTATGAGGGGGAAATGGCCATAGATGTTTCTTTTAATTGTAGAAATGAATTGGTTCAGAAATTCACTATGATTCTTTGACATTACAGTAGGTGTTAGGTGACAAAGTGTGCCTTTGTGACAACATCAGCAGACTTGGATGAGTGGTCAGAAAGGCTCATGGTGTCACGGTACGGTTATACGGTAAAGTATTTTTTTGAATTTCAAGTGATTATTATTATTATCAGCCCTATTTACCACAGTTTAATGGATTATCAGTTATGGTGACGCCCCTACAAACACAAATGTTTTTAGGGATCACAAATAACCAGACCAATTTACCTCAACAGAAAGTTCTAAAAAAAAAAAAACCCCACTGTTAAAGCACAAGACACTGTGAACACTAGACTAAAATGTGAGTGGTTACCGGTAAATGTGTGTATATTGTGTCGGCTTTTATGTTACAGCATTTCCCTTCGCAACGCTTTTATTCAAAGATGATGCTTTCAACCCTGCAGTAGTGTGACATTAAGTGCCTTGCTCAAGGACACTTCAGCCGTGGATGACTGCAGGTATTCTTCATTACTGTTAAAGGAGGGATATAACCCTCACCTATCTGATCCAAAGACCAAAGGCTCCCTAACCACTATGGTCATAGTTTAGAGCAGTGATTCTCAAACAGTGGGACGGGGCCCACTCTTTGGGCCTTGAAAGTACAGTAGCTTACTCCAAATGGGCCTTGAAATAATTTTCGAAAAATCTGAATAATATTTGTGTGTCTTTTGCACACATTCATTATTTATTTGAGTTGTATTATCTATTGGATATCCCTTAAATTATGCACGGCCACAGATCACACATGTTTTAATTTTGTTCAAACCTTGTGGGGGGGCCAAAACCTTGCCATCCTTGCCATCCATCTGGCCCCAGGGCCTCCATTTGACTAGCCCTGGTCTATGCCTTTGGGGAGATTAAAGGGAGGAAGACATTCTTAAAATGAAGTATTTTTGAGAGTGTGTAAATTTTGGAAATTATCATATGACATATCACAAGTTTTCATTTTTCATGATTATTCACTATTAATGTAGCCTGGGCGAAAGCCGACTGTCGACTCCATCAAACAGTCTGGATCAAGCTAAGAGGAATCCGTTTCCATAGAGGGTGGGAGATGGTCTGACCTTACAATTATGCAATTTAAATTCATTGGAGTTCCAAATTCAAATTAAAGTCAAATTGTGCTTTATTTGCATGACTGTAATGATACAGTGTTGCCAAAGCATACAAATAACAAGACAAAAGTGTGAATAGTGCTACCTTAACCAATCAGTAACGGACTCCACGCGTGAGTTCTGAGTCACCACTCTCAACGGTTTGCTGATTGGCAGAACAGAGCGAGCCGAGCCACGGTAGGAGGGTTGGGCCCAGGGAGGCAGGATTTGGCTGATTAGCTTCGCCGATTAGCAAGTCAACATTTTTGCATTTCCGACATCCACTTCTTCCCACTTCGGTCATGATGATTGGTGGGTGCGAAACCTTTACAGGTCTGTGCATCCAATGCTCCATGCATCCAATGCCCGTCTTCCATATAGCTTTCTGATTAACAGTAAGTCAGACAATAACGTGGCACGTAATTGGCTGAGTAAACTGTCGGTGGAAACGACTCCATCTTTGAAGCTGAAAAATTCATTCAATTTTGGCTGAATTCACTAGCTTAGCATTTCCCATTAAATGACTGGAGGCGGGACTTATTCACTCTCTCCAGTTCTTATACTACCTCCATGGTTGGGCCAGACTCTGTACGGAACCAAAATCTTTGGATGGAAGTGCGTAGGATGGCGTCGCCAGGCTACTATGTAATGAACAGTAGACCCTATTTTAAATTTGAACAAATCTATTATCAGGGGCAAGGACCATATTCTGACTTTCATGCTTTTTACTCATAGCATGATTAATCTTGACTGATATAGAGAGGAACGGAAAAACTGAACATATCACTTTTAATTCACTTGAGATCATTTTGACCCAAGTATTTTACTTTGGTTAAATAGGAATCAGTATGCTACTGAGTAATATGAGATAAAATGAAAGGAAATTACTCAGGCTTGCACACAGCATTTTCACTATTTGTGTTGGAGGAGGCTGGTGTTAGCAAGAGAGGTCTTGGAGGACGATGTGAAACAATATTGAATTCTCGAGAGGAAAGCTAATTAAAAGGAGAGTATTTTCAACTAAAATTGGTTCTTAAGTTAAGTACTTTTTTAAACTTTTACTTAGATTTTTAGATGGGTAGCCCTGGCATTCAATATAAATGCCCTGAAAGACCCAAACCCAGTACTCTGTACCCAAACAACTTGATAGGATATAACCCCTTAGCGCAGCACCTATGTGATAACCTTACTGTCACCAAAATTGTAATGGCTTTGTCTTAATATGTTACTTAAGGCTCTCGGCACTGTCATAGCAATGTTGTTATGATGTAGTTGAGTATTTTCAGCAAATAGTGAATAGACCCGCCGGCGACCCCATCTGCAGTAAGAGGCTACGCAGAATAAAGATATGTCTACTTGTACTTTATTACACTTTTTATGTAGGCCTACCTCTACCTCTGTGTGGATGTCATTAAGGTAACTGTTACTGTAAATTCTCCATGATGAAATGCTAGGATTAGTTTTCTTTTATTCAGCAAAGGGTTAAGTAGAGTAACAATAATCATAATAATAGTAATAGATCAGTTTTATATAGAGCTTTTCTTAGCACTCAAAGCGGCTTTACACACACACACAAGCACATCATGCCATGCACAAGGATGTTGTGCTTTCACCAATACAGTATAGGCCTAGGCTAGACAGACACACGCAGACAGACAGACAGACAGATAGATAGATAGATAGATAGATAGATAGATAGATAGATAGATAGATAGATAGATAGATAGATAGATAGATCGATCGATCGATCGATCGATAGATAGATAGATAGATAGTATTGGTGGAACCCAAAGGTAGGCCTAGATCTGATTTGCAGTCAAGTGATCTCTTGCTTGATCATCATCATGACTTTCCACTAAGGAGCCTGGGTAGTGATCTCCATCCATACAAAACGTAAAAAAACATTTACACGCCTGTCATACACAGAGCAATTTGAGTGTCATGAAAAGCGCTAAATAAAATTGTTCTTATTATTATTGTCCACACTGATGGCTCGGACTTGAGACATGCTTCACTGTATGCAATTAGTTCTACAGGACAGAAGCAGGACTAGCAGTCTTGTAGTGCGTCCTCCCCGTCGCCTGGTGGCACAATGCACGTTACTCGTCAGACTTTGCGAGCATTTTATTCATTGCTGCTAAAAAAAAACACATCCCCGAAGATGTATGAATGACTAACTGTAACAACTGTACACTTTCCGAGATTCATTGAAAGTAAGTTATGGAAATCTATGTGAAGAGCATGTCTTATAGTGAAAAAGAAACGTATGCATTTGAAAGTTCCTGCCAGTTAGCTCGGTGTTCATCAATTGTCTTAGGTTGGCTAACAACACCCTCTGAAACAATGTTGCAAGTGTGGAATGTTAGCGATATAGTGTAGCGAGTCATTCATCAAAGACTTCCGAATAGTTCTGCGTGACGCAGCCGTGCAAAAGTCTGCGCATGCATTTAGAATAAAGTATTGCCGAGGGCCATTCTTCTGTTTGTAATCATTGACACGTTTGCACCTAGCTTTTAAACTGTGCTATGACTCAAATGTACACTATTCATTTTCCAGACACTCCACTGCTCTAACAATGTCGGCGGAACTCGATCTGTCACCCCCCGAGGTTCCCGAGCCCACTTTGTTCGAGAGTCTTCTCCGTTACGGACTCTTCCTGGGTGCTATCTTCCAACTAGTATGCATATTGGCTGTGATAATACCCTTTAGTAAAACCCCCGAACAAGTAAGTACTAGATTGTTGTGCATCGAACGCATTTCCAATAGAACTAGGGTCGTGTTGGAGCTCCAACATTACTGTTCTGAATACAATTGCCACGCCAACAAGCAGCGGAGAAGCTAGATGAACGGGAGGTGTATAATAACAGGGGTCTTGAACTGGTGTTGCCTTATATGCATCGTTCATGCTGGGTTGTCTAAACTAGAGGGAGGGTATAGATGTGATGCTGTATAGGCCTACTGTACATGTAGTGGGATGTTTCCCATCTCAGGATGATGTCTATTTCTGTTCCTGTATCCCTTTTTATGACACTGTATGTCCCTGTGTGTGCACACTTTTCCCTGGGGTCAGCTCTATGTTCCCACAGCCCATTAGTCCCACGACCCATTGGTCCCACAGCCCAAATGGTCCAGATTATTCCTGCTGCTCCATGTTCCCCCAGTTTAAAAAAAATATTCAAATATAAGTCCTATGCTCTACAACTCCATGTTTCCACATTTCCAAGTAAACGAAGAGAACCAATAGGCCTAAAATAATGTTAAAAATCTTAGTGATGTGGGACCAATGGGCTGTGGGAACATAGACACGGTCCCCCATAGCCTAGTTGAGTTGGGTAGCAAGTTTGTCCTATTTACATTAGAGTAGGTAAGTGGTAAGACCGGGAGTAGCCAGCCTACCGTGGTACGGTTGACACCACACTGCAGTTTGGGTGAAATTTCATGCACTTTGTTTTCAGGAGGAAGCTGTTGAAAAGAGTGATATAAGGGGAGGAGAGCAGTCTAAGAAGCCAAAGGGACCAGTTCCCCAACCGCGCCAGAAACCGAAGAAAGAAAGCAAAAAGAAAAGATAGACATTACAAGACAAGACTTCACTAGAACCTGTGGGTGTTTCAGGCTCGAGACTTTTGTTTTCTTTTCTTTTAAAATGAATCAATGGAGCCCCAAATTATGCACATGTGTTTCAACAGCCTGTATCCTGTACAGCCTATTGTGCCATTTCAATTTTCAATGGAATGAGTGAAGGTGACCACTGAGATTTCCTCCATCAGTGCAAATGTGTGTACTGAGGTGCATACACTGCGGACATGTTCATCAGAATATCAACAACATCTGGTCAATCATGCATCCTTCAAGGCTTGTCAACATGCAACCATATTCATCATATGATACTGACGTTTTAATTGCTGACCAAACCCCATTGATGAGTGAGGGAATCATAAGTATGGGTTGCTATATTTTAATACAAGAACATTTGTTCGTTTTTTTGTACAATAATGTGAAGAATATCAAGAATTGTTGGGCCACTTGTCAAGTTGCACTGCTGCAATGATGGGAGCACTCCTTTTTTATAAGTCTATTGTTGTCCTGTTCAAACGAACCACTACATGAAATAAAATCTTCTACCCTTCAGTGTTAAATCCAGCTGCTGAGCAGTGCCTTACTTCTAAAATAAGTTGATAATTTTGATTCTGAAAGGTCTTTTACTGAAGTCTTTTATGGTTTATTTCCTACATTTACTACCCATTCACTAGTTTATCTTTTTCATTAATATTTACTACCTCCTTCATTAGGTACAATTTTTATTCAATACATGAATTATAATGCATGTAATTCCACCATTTTGAGTAGCATCGGCAACGTGTTGGCTGCAATACCATACCAACAGATCCTACATAGTTTACATAGGCCTATAGAGACTAGTCTAAAAATAACATTACAAACACTGTGATTTTATGACATATTTTATTAGATATTCCCATACATGATGCATCCGCCAGTAGTTAAGTTTTACACAAGTCAACTTCAATACCTAGTCGGAAGTGACAGTAGTTTAGCATAATCCTTCAGATTACTTATTAAATGTACAATTACATATTGACAAAATGTTCTCCTTTGTTGAAATCGTATCAGAAGATACACTAATTTATAGATATTGTATAGTTACAAAACAGATTATAAAATTGAGGATTATGAAAACTGATATTTACTCTTTTTGTCCTGACAGTTTAAGGCATAATTCATGTTATAAACATACACAAGATATGTAGTAGGCAAAAATAAGTACAAAATGTTTAAAGTAGAAAAAGGGGTACAGTAGAAGATGTGTGTTTTGACCCTATGTCCAAGGAGGGTTCACTCTTACGTGTGGTCCGGTCTCAGGACGGGCATGTCCTTTCGGATGATGTCATTCACTGTAGACACAAAAAAGAAATTGTGGAATATCGTTAGTGCTGTTTGCACTGATTTTCTAGCCTGATTATCATGACTTTCTCTTCGAGACTTAAGCTGTATCTTAACGTCAAGGATCCTGGCCTTGCTAGGACGTGAAATGCCCAGTGATTGGATACTCTGTATTGAACTCCGCAGAGTATCCAATCACTGGGCGTTTTTATGTCCTAGAAAGGCCAGGATCGTTGACTTTGAGAAACAGCCCTCATCTGATCAAGAGCAAAACAACTAGCTTTCTTAAACGGCAAGGTTGGCCCACCTCCCTTGGTTTGCTACTGGTCCAGGGCAAAAAAAGCTGAGCCAAAGTTTAAACCAAACATTTTCCCTGCCCAGGGGAACTCAGATTGTACCTGAACATTCCTGAGCAAATGTAGCAGAGCCGAAGGTGTTGCTGCACTGCAAGGGCGGAGCATGGGGACTGATTTTCAACGGTTAAGCTTCCAATCAAAAATTGTCAAACTAATTTAATTCTAATACTTCCTCTTCAATGTTGATGGTGGTAGACTTCTTTATTGTCCATTAAAGTTAAATGAAATGGAAATTTCCCTTTGGTAGTGGCATAAAGACACACAAAGACACACACCACACTCAGCATAATGAATAAATAGATATGGGTAGGAATACGATTTCAAAGTAACCCACATTATTAGTATTATTAGTATTACTCTTTTGTCATTACTCTTGCCACTTTACTGTGTTCAGTTGTGGCACTACCCTTTTTTGCCCACAGGAGGGCGCACTGCCACCACAAAGCACCCAGTCTCCTGGTGATCTGCAGCTTGATTTGGTGCTCTCTTCTCTTCCTGTTGTTGCTCAGGGGAAAGTTGTAGTGGGCTATAAATGGAAACTTTCTCTCCCTTCTATAAATAGGAATGGGGCAGCGGACAGACATGCTAAAGGTGCTGTGTTTGGGGCTGTCAATGGAAACAACAGGAGGTGTGGTGTCTGTCACAGTCACTCGCGTTACTTACCACACACACACACACACACACACACACACACACACACACACACACACACACACACACACACACACACACACACACACACACACACACACACACACACACACACACACACAGTCTCATCTGCATACTGACAGCTCCAGAAAAGCATTTTGAATGGAATCCCTGTGCTGGACAGACGAAAAATGCTTAGTTTGGCTAACTCAGCTGGAAACATACTATAGTTGAAGATAGTGTGATGAATTGCGTCCTCTTCAGATGCTTTTATATTAAGTGACTTTAAAATTGCTCCCCGCTCCCAGCATGCCATTATTCACATTCACTGTTTTATTTGGATGTGTTTACAACCGAATGAGATGGCCGGGGGTATTTTTTTCTGCATGGATTTGTTTTAAAAATGAATCTCACTAATATTTAACAGTCAGCTAAACAGAAATGGAAAGTGAACTCAGGTAGCCCCTAATGTGTATGCTTAGAAGCGTCAGCTCATTAAGTTTGACTGATTTGGAAGTCAGAACTACTGTAGTGTTGTGACGTTTGTGAACGAGTAAATTCTTTTGAACGGCTCCTACTGTAGAGGTGAACGATGGAAACCGAATCACAACTGGGGGCACACACACAAGTGCCTGTCTCAGAGAGTCAGAAACCGTCTTTAGAAGGAGGAGGACGATCAGTTGTTTGGACAAAATTACCTAGCGGTGGAGTCAAAAGTTAATACTAACTATGAAATAAATAATTAAAAATCTATTTTTTTAACAGCTCTTTTAAAGGAATGAGCCACCATGATCCGGATCCCTTCAAAGAGCCACAAAAATCCCATCTCTTGGCAGAACTCTGTGAACTCGGGCATGTGTTTAGAACAATGATTCTCAAAGTGTGGTCTGGGGACCACTGGTGGTCCGCGACAGAGCTCATGGGTCCGCGAGGGGATTTCTACTTTTCCAAGACAAGCTAGCAGTAGGTTATATTTTTAACATTATTACAAAGTTAAATATAGCTGAAGTCATATTTTTACCACAATAAGACAGGCTTATACAGTAAATGTGAATAAAAAGTATGTGATCTGCATCTAAATTAGCAGTGTCTAATTAGCACCCGTCAACTGTCAATTCAGTTGCCGGGTGGTCGCAGAACATTTTTGAGGGGACAAAGTGGTCCCCGGTCTGAAAAAGTTTGAGAAACACTGGTTTAGAAAGCAAGGCAACAGCTCACAAATTTTGAGCACAGGTATGTGTTTAGACAACACATCTCAGCAGTACCTTCAGTAGCTACTGAGTGCAGTCCATGCCTGCCTACAGTTACAGCAGTGGAAAGTTTCTCGGTGGTGGAAAAAAAGGAAGGCTGGTTGTTGTGTGTGTGAGGGCCTCCTACGTCACTCGAGTATTTCCCCGCCTGCCTCACTTTCATCATCCTCTCCTCTCAAAGCCTGATCTCACTCAGCACTCTCAGTCCTTCATAGAGAAGACCTGGGGCCTATACTGCAAAGCTGGTTCAGGAGTAAACCAGGTGAAGTTAAGAGGTAAATAATCTAATAGAAGAGCCTGGAGTCTTCAATTTCTTAAGAAAAATAAATATTCTTCTATTATATGATTTACCTCTTAACTTAACCTGGTTTACTCCTGAGCCAGCTGGGTCCCTGGTAGCCCCATAATGCACGCTGTTCCACCAGTGGAACGCTGTAATTGTCATTGAAAAGTTAACTATCATAGTGATATACTACAGTATTATGACACATTTACAGGGCCTTAATAATGCACTACAACTTGGTCATTGCCATGCTGGTAACAGCAAATTTATGACGCTGTGTCTGAACGGGTTAAGATACTGTTTGTGGCAACAGTGCAGTGAAAATCTCCTCTTCAACCAATCAATATCAACTCCATAGCAGGGCCTTTGATTTCCCTGATAAAAAGCGTGTCCAAGAGAGAGGGTTGGAGTTGAGGCGTGTTTGTGCGTAAGTGCGCACATGTGTCAGAATTGTGTGAGAGGGTACGTATATGGTGTGCAGGGCTCTAAATAAACTTTTTTCATCACCATCCAAAATGGCTAGTCGATGTTAATCATACTAACCAAACACACACTTACTAATGGGTCAAAGTGGCTAGTAAGCTGGCCTTTACCAGCCGAACTGAAATTTCACCAGCATTTGGCCAGTGTCTATTTAGAACCCTGATATGTGTGTATCCAAACATGTGCACACATTTTGGTTAACACTTTATTTTAGGGATACATCTATTAGCACTAATACATACAATGTTAATGCCTGCATAAGTAACTTGTAAGGCATGTACTAAGCAAACGCTAAGACCTGACCTACTAGGTCCTTACTAAGGTTAAATTGGTAATAAATCCCTTATTGTGCATGAACAAGACATTTGCGAATACATGCCTAACAAATGTTTGATTTTGCTTTGTTCATGCCTTACAAGTTACTTATACAGGCACATTGTGTGTATTAGTGCTAATAGATGTATCCTTAAAATAAAGTGTTACCACATTTTGTATAATTATAAAGTATAATTGTAAAGTAGGTGGTATTAAGTATGTACAGTATATATTGTAGTTTTCAAACTGTAATAGAATCGATAGAATACTTAATTGTTTTGGAAAGGGGTCGGGTGTGTGCACAAAATAAAGTCTTGAAAACTAAGTTGCAGTGTGCAGCTCCAGCCTCTCCTTTCCGGTGATGTCTGACCCACTGTGATGCACCTGCAAGCTGAGTGAGGGTCATGATGCGTAGTCCCAATTCTACTTAATTGCTTTGTCACCACCTATTTTGATGCCTAAATGATGTCTAAGGTCTGAGCTTTGAGACCACAACAGACACGGAAAGTAAATGCAGACATTGAAAATGAATGCAAAAAAATACAACAAGAAAGCGGTGTGATAAATAATGTTAGCGGTGCCAGGACCCTAATGCAAGCCAGTTTGAGAACAGGTGGGGACAAAACAGTAAAATTGAGACAATTGAAAACTAACCACATTTGATCAAATACGGTCTTTATAGAGATGTAAAATGGGTTAACAGTTTTGGGACACCCTGTATTTTGTGTGTGTCCTGTGTGTGAGTGCGTGTGTGTGTGAGTGCGTGTGTGTGTGTGTGTGTGTGTGTGTGTGTGTGTGTGTGTGTGTGTGTGTGTGTGTGTGTGTGTGTGTGTGTGTGTGTGTGTGTGTGTGTGTGTGTGTGTGTGTGTGTGCGTGTGTGTGAATTTGTAGAGATTTGTAGTGTGTGAATGTTGCAGTGTGGCATCATGCAACAGCAGATTTGCAGTGGGGATGTGGTGTGTGTGTGAGAGAGAAATGGAGTGTGCAGGCAGGGGCGTGTGATAGAGAGACATGGATGGTGTGTGTAAGAGAAGGGAGTGTGTGCAGAAGAGAGGGCAATTTGGGGTGAGCGTGTAGTGGTGTTGGTGTTAGAATGTGTGTGTGTGTGTATGTGTGTGTGTGTGTGTGTGTGTGTGTGTGTGTGTGTGTGTGTGTGTGTGTGTGTGTGTGTGTGTGTGTGTGTGTGTGTGTGTGTGTGTGTGTGTGTGTGTGTGTGTGTGTGTGAGAGAGAGAGAGAGAGAGAGAAAGACAGGAAGAAGGGATGGACAAATAACAAATGTGTTTGTCAGAGATCAATGCTGTACCCTCTTTGACCTTGAGTGCTGACTGTTGCGTAGATACCGAGTTCAATATTGAGCAGCGTGATGGGCTTAGCTGATGGGCTAAATAGAGCTGTGTGACCCACATACTGGCATGGGGGGGCAATGGGAGCCAGGGGGCAGCACAGCAGACTAGCCACACAGTACACACACACACACACACATCCATGCACACACAGACACACCCAAACACACATATTTTCACGACGCCCACCCTAGACCCTAGACCTAGGCATTTTTTTTGGCCATTAATATTACCAGATTTTTGATTAATAGTTTGCTAATATTGCTAGAAATCTACAGGACAGCAAATGCATCTATTGAATACTGTTACTAGCTAAATTATGGCATTATGTTAGCTGTTAACCTGTGGATTTTCCGTAACTCTTTATGCAATGTTCCTATTGTCCACGACCCCCCTTCAAACCCCCAGTTTGGGAGTCACTGGGCTATGGTGAGTGGATTTGCAATTCCAATCCCAGCATGGCTGAGGAAGACTAGACAGCTAGTCAGCAGCACGCTAAAGCTGAAGAAGATCTCTGCAGTGCTACGGTGTTATGTGATAATGAAGGATTATATCGCTAAGCCAGGGGTGGGGAACCTATGCCACTTTATCTGGCCCCCGATATAGTTTTAATGTATGCAGCTTCACATGAAATATGACACATTTTGTGAAAGAATTTTAGATTAACATTTACATTTACATATTACATTTGCAATATAGCTAAGTTATATTCAGGGGACCTACAGAAGGTAGGGTCTGTGTTGGGTTGGCTGCGTGATGGGTTGGGCTTGGGGCGGGCTGTAAATATCAACTGCCCGCGCACCACTACTGCCTATACCAAGCCTACCTCAAAAATACCAAAATGACCACTGAAAATAATATAAAAACACCAGAGGACTGGAATGTGGCAGTGTCCTTTACTTTCAAGCGTGGGGAAAGATATTAAAAATCGCAACAAAAATCGCACCTTTCACTTCATGCCGCAACAAAATCTCAACAACACAGTAAGAAGCTACGCAACTTTTATCGCGATTTTCTGGAAATCCTTGTGCACCATCTGGCAATTCCGATCGCAAATTTTTGAGAAAATGCCCGCGATTTCCTTGTGGGACTGTACAGGCGGCTGCCGTCAATATAGTCCTTAAGTGCAGGGGGAAATCCTGGTTTGTGTTCATAATACGGCCCTCCGATGAATTGGAAGTGGCCCCTCGAATGAAAAAGGTTCCCCACTGTTCTAAACCTTTGGTATGTATAGTTGATTTTTGCACTCACAATGGTACAATTATTGAGTTCTGTATATTGCCTTTAAGTGTGTGTGCAACTAGCAGTCATTTGGGTACATCTGGCCCGTGCGTGTGTGTGTGTGCGTGCGTGCGTGTGTGTGTGTGTGTGCGTGCGTGTGTGTGTGTGTGTGTGTGTGTGTGTGTGTGTGTGTGTGTGTGTGTGTGTGTGTGTGTGTGAGAGTTTGTTTGCGTGCGTGCGTGTGCGCGCCCGCGCGTGTGTGTCTGTGTGTGTGTGTGCGTGTGTGTGCGTGCATGTGTGTACATGTGTGTGTGTGTGTACTGTGTGGCTAGTTTGCTGTGCTGTGTGCCTGTGTGCGTGCGTGTTGTGAGTATGTGTGCTCAACATGCATCCAACCGTATTAAGTTATTCTGTGTGACAGGACAACATTTCAACGAAAGCACTGTGGAAAAATCAGCAAGGTAAGACACCGAGATGGCTCAGAATGATACCTTCTCTAGCTATTTGTGATGTCACAAAACAATGCTTCCGAGAAACGCTGTGCTGTATTCCGGCCAACAAGATAAAAGTTTCCATCATGGCTCTCGGCCAGGGGTATTCCCCATTGATACTGAATATAGGGGATACCGTACGTTCTATTCTGAAGTGAAGCAACGGCGGCAGCTGGGACTAGATCCGGAAACCGGAAGGAAATCGCCAATACCTTTCATATATACATGGGTTCTAAATGTTTGTTTTCTCCTGGCTGCGCGACACTAGCTGCGCGCAACTCAACCTCTGATTGTTGGAAACCGCTGTCGGACAAAAAAATAGCTCACGTGGTTGGCTGCCGTGTGTGTTGCCCCTCCTCACAACATCGTGTTTATAAAAACGCGCACCTCAACCTCTGCCACACCGGTGTCGGTCAAAAAATTAGCTCACATGGTTGGCTGCCAGCGTCTTGCCCCTCCTCACAACATCGTGTTTATAAAAACGGTGAACCCATGTATTTAAGTCAATGATATTCCCCCCCAGCTCTCGGCCAGGGGTATTCCCCATTGATACTGAATATAGAATATGTTCTATTCTGAAGTGAAGCAACGGCGGCGGGTGGGGAATAGACCCAGAAACCGGAAGAAAATTGACAATTCCCGTTCATATATTTAAGTCAATGGTATCCCAACACCCCTACTTCACACACCTACCATCATCCAGATGGTCCAGGAACTCCTGTTTCACCGTCACCCGTGCGGCCGGCCCCGTGCTGCTGGAGGGCGAGGGGAACCCCTGCTGCTGCTGCTGCTGGTGCTGCTGGTGCCCATGGCCTTGTTGTCGTGGTATCCCTACTGCCGCTCCTAGCTGCCCGTACCCCACCGTCGTCTGGACGCTGGCAGCGCCATTGCCGCCGCCGCTAACGCCAAGCCCTCCACCACTGCCACTGAAATCAGGAAAGCGTGAGGCGGCCTCCTGGAAGCTATTGCCCATCAACACCCGATGATGATCCACCTTCGGCATGCCTCCTCCACTACCACCGTAGCTACTCACACCCGCCAGGTGGCCCATGCTTGAGTGGTGGTGGCCCCCCGGGCTGCTGTGTTGGTGGTGGTGCGTGGTGTGAGTGGGCATGTTGGACAGCCCCCGGGCCCCTGCGTAGCTGCCCATGTCCAGGATGGACTGGTAGAGCACGGGGCTGCTGCCCAGGCTCCTGGACTGCCGGTACACCACCGGGCACTGCAGCTGGTAGGACTCCGAGGGCTGATCTAGAGCACCGTAGGAGCCACGCAGCCCCCCCACTACCTGCTGAGGCTGATGATGCTGATGCTGATGCTGATGCTGCTGCTGGGCCTGGTGGGGCTGGTGGTGGTGGTGTAGGTGGTGGAGGGGGTGAGGGTGAGAGGGCAGGCCTGGCACCCCGCAGCCGTCCAGGGGCATCTGGGATGGCACAGAGTGGGAGTGGGAGTGGGCGTGGCGGGACGAGGGGGAGACGCCCAGGAGTTGAGACACGGCACAGCCCAGCTGCCCGAACTGGAAGTCATCCGCTGGCTCTGTCTTAATGAATGGCACTGTGGCAGACAGACAGACAGACAGACAGAGTGCATGGTATTTAATAGTGACACAAGAGTAGACTCACAAGGATACAAGGACACAATAATAAAAATGCAGGCCTCTAAGTAACCACCAGTGAACTGAACTGGCTGAATGCTGGTGAAAATTCAGTTTGGCTGGTAGAGAATAGGGCTGGATAAAATAATGGGGTTAATCGATTATCCATCGTATCAAATCGAAATTCACATAATCGATTCAAAGGGCACAAAATCAATTTTTTGGTTCTTTTTCTTTTTGTTCTTTTTGTTTAATTTAGGTCTATGGAAAATACCCAGTAGGTATTAGTCAATTAGGGCTAGGCCTACTTATTACAAATGAGCAATCTGTATTTTACTTGATGCCGACCGTGTCATAACAGTGTCATATTAGTGTCAGGAAGGAGTCATAAACGTAATGGCAATATCATAAAGGTTTTATGGCCATGAAAAGTTGACATTGTTAGGCCTGTCTTTGCCATAACCGAATTTCACTTAAAGACAAAGTCATATGATGTTTATGGCATTGACGTAATGTTTATGACACATTCATGACTGCATTATGACAATGTTATGCGTCTAGTGTTACCAGATAAACATCTACCATTCATTTTGGCTGGTGATGAAAACACGTAGTTTAGAACCTTGGATAGATGTACACTACGTATACTGTCAGGGGTGATAGTGAAAAAAAATGCTGAGCCTGAACTTTTTTCTCTGCTCTAATGATGACAAGATACTGCATAGTGACATAACGTAGGCCTATTTTGACACATTATTCAAACATTTAATAGCCTGTGTATAACCACTATTCAAGCCTGACAGTAGAAGAAAACCCTGAACCTGTAACACTTTCTGAGATAAGAATAACCTAATGGGTAATTATTATCAATGTTTTTATTTTTGCAAACTCTGTCAAGCCTGAAATCAGGCATGGAGCCTGAATACTATCAGCCCTGTATTGTACATTCACACAGTCTGCACTCACCAGAGAGAGGGGTGTATGTGAAGTGCTGAGGTTGACTGCGTTTCCTCCGCCCGTTGAGCACGTAGAAGTTGACTTTGGCCGGGTGGTAGATGGCGTGGTCGCGAT
>NC_085870.1:22017111-22073626 GCF_034702125.1 Engraulis encrasicolus
ACCACTAACACTCTGTCCAGCAGGGCTGTTGCACGGGTGTATGGCAACACATACACACACGCACGCGCGCACAAACACGCACGCGCGCACACGCGCGCACACGTGCACGCACGCACGCACGCACACACACACACACACACACACACACACACACACACACACACACACACACACACACACACACACACACACACACACACACACATTGCTCAATTGTCTCATAAGCACTGAATAGAGCTGATAATGTACAATCTGCTCACTCTGTATCCCACACATTAGTACAAGGCAACTTTCATGATAAGGAGGGCCACATTTTTTCATCACCATCATCAGAGGGCCACATGACCAGGGATCCGACTGCAACTCACATCTCGAGATGCAGTTGGTTTCTTACTGACTGCCGATATTTTGGTTTGATTCGGAGGGGAGTGTTCTCTATCTGTCAACAGCATAATTACAATGGATTAATTCAATTAATAATTCTGTAATGTTTTGAAAAATCTGGTCATTATTTAGGTATTAAAATTTGTCTAAGGGCCACACTGAGTGAGGAGCCGGGCCGCATGTGGGCCCCGGGCCTCCAGTTGCCCATCCCTGTATTAGTATATGATGCTAAAGGGTGACTTCTGCCAATTTCAACATGCAGTTGTAATGCATATCAGTACCTGAGATTTTTTTTCTTCAGTCTTTTCGTGATCATTGTAATGGTTGCAGGTGTTTTATTTACATTTACACTTACATTACATTTCAAAAAAACATCTCGATGTATTCCCAATAACATCCAAAAGGTTATGGAACATCAGCAGACAACTAGCAAACAGTCATACCTTTTGGGATAATATTTGGAGTAGGCCTATGTTAAGAACGTTTTTAATGTAAACAAAATCTGCCCTAATTAGAATAGCTCAGATCTCGGAAAGGACTGAGTCGAAACATGCAGCATCACCGGGTACTGACAAGTCAAGGGTAGCGTGAGCAATACAACAGCATATTGAAATTGGCAGAAGTTATCCTTTAACAACGGCCCAGCCTACTCCCACAGCCTCTGAACCTGAGCTCGCCATCATGTTTCCTTCTGTCTTTGATTCGAATATAAAGCTACTTGTCATCATTACGAAATATAGACTGCAAATCAAGTCAACAAATGATAATGTTATTACACCATCTATTGTACACTAAGGTATTATATCTAACCAAAAGTATTCGCTCACCTGCCTTGACTCACACATGAATTGAACTACAATCCCATTCCTAATCCATATGGTTCAATAACATTGGTTCACCTTTTTACAGCTTCAATTCTTCTGTTAAAGCTGTTCACAAGGTTTAGGACTGTGTTTATGGATTTTTTTATCCTTCTTCCAAAAGCGTGGGTGAGGTCACACACAAAAGGCCTGGTTCTCTGTCTCCCCTCTAATCCATACCAAAGGGGATCTATCGGGTAGCCTGGGCGACAAACAGTCTGGCAAAAGCTAAGAGGAATCCGTCTCCATGGAGGGTGGGAGATGGTCTGACCTTACTCTGCCATTTAAATTCACATGTCGCAAAAGCATACAAATAACAAAACAAAAGTGTAAATAGTGTTACCTTAACCAATCAGTAACGGACTTTGCGGATGAGTTCTGCGTCACCACTCCCACTGATTGGCTAAACAGTGAGTGAACCGAGCTTAGAGAGTTTCGCCAGACTAGGTGCGGAGCCAAAGTAATTGGGTGGAGTAGATAGGATGGCGTCGCCAGGCTATCTATCGGGTTCAGGTTAGGATTCTGTGCAGACCAGTCAAGTTTATCCATACCAGACTCAAACCATACCAATACCCATACCAAACTGTTCCCACAAGGTTGGGAGCATGGAATGAAGCATTCAATATTATTTTTCCTGGAACTAAGGGGCCAAGCCCAACTCCTGAAAAAATAACCCCACACCATAATTCCTATTCTGCGGTACAATGCAGTCCAAAATGTACTACTCTCCTAACCTGGGAAACCCCATACTGCTTTGCACAATCGTTGCGATCTGATCGGTGAAGGGGTGGAGGTAATGATCTGTACTACATAGCAAATGGAAGCTTGCAGCTTGTTTGAATAGATACAACTGACACGGTTAGTTATGGGCATATATACTGTATATAAGTATAATATATAAGCATATGCTAAATTACACATTTGTAACGCCCAATAAATGACCATGGGCAATAGGGCTGCACAATATATATTGAAAATATATCGATATCGCAATATCAAGAGTGTCGATATGTGTCGCAAAAGTTAATTAATTATCGCTAACAAGTAAAACATTTCTCTGTAGTCCAATCACTAGCTGAATATCAACAAATGCGCAAGAAGCCCACCATGACCAAACTCACGCCTCCTACACAGGCCGACAAATTAGTGACAACAAAAACACTTGGCTATATTTCTAAATATCGTTTAAATATCGTTATCGATGTATTGCATGCTGTTATCGAGTATCAAACTTTTTTTCTGATGTTGTGCAGCCCTAATTTGCAATCGTAAACCACACCTTTCCTCTTTCCCACTGCTGGTTTTCTGGTTGGGCCTATAGCTCGACACAGCGAGACTCGGCCGCCACTTTTGGCTTTTTGATTGGGCACGACGCGGCTCAATCGCAGATCGGTTCAATCGCCAGCATAGTTTCAATAAGCAGCATAGTTGCAATACCACTCTGGCCAGCGCATTTCACCTTCAATTGCACTTTTAAAGAAAGGAAGTGTTTTGTAATTTGGTTAGTAGTAAAAATAAGATAAGTGCTCCTCACCGTGGGTCTTCTCTGTGAACACCACCTTGGAGTCGGAGGTGAAGTTCTGGCCCGTCAGGATCATCTGCTGGCCGCCCAGCACCGAGCAGTGCTCCACGTCCTGACGCTCCACTGCCGGGAGCTCATGGGCCGAGCGCTGCGCTGCTCACACACGTATGCACACACACACACACAGGCATGCACACACATACAAGCATGTATACACAAGCATGCACACACACGCACGCACGCACACACACACACACACACACACACACACACACACACACACACACACACACACACACACACACACACACACACACACACACACACACACACACACACACACACACACACACACACACACACACACACACACACACACACACACACTATTACTATGCAAAAAATTGCTGTGGCATCATATTAACGTAACATACAGCATAGATTATGTTGTTCACCCTACTTTTACATAGATTGCATTAGAGTCAACTTGGGCATGACTCTTGCATGACTTATTACAAGGTGACGAAATTCAGCAGCTGATCAGTTCAGCAGCTGATCAGAAGTGCAGATTACTGAAGTGCAATATGATACAGATTAAATTCAGCATATACCGGTTAAAGCAGGATTTACAGACTGAATGCAGTCATGTATGTGTGTACATAATGTGAGTAACTGTGCATTCTATTATGCACCTACAGCACTTCATGACACTCATAATGACTACTTATTAACCCCTTAAGACACGGTGTTATAAATTTGCTGTTACCAGAATGGCAATGACCAAGTCATTACTACTTCATTACTAAAATGCCCTGTGTTATATCATTGTAGTGTAGTACTATGGTAGTTAACTTTTCAATGTCTATTACAGTGTTCCACTAGTGGAACGGCATACATTATGGGGCTACCAGTGAGATCAATGGGGGCTACACAAGTAGGCCTAAAATTATTACAGTGAAAAATGTGACATTATATTGAATATGATATGAATCCTATTTAGGTGTCCTGTGAGTATGTGCTTGTATCTCTGTGTCCAATATACAATATATTTAGAACACCCTTTGAATGCAACTACTTGCAGCTGGTGCTGTACGTTTGTGTGTATGTAGGCGAGTACTCTATTCCTATGCTATTCATAGAGGCTGGACTGTAAAGTGAAATGATTCTGTTGCTATGACAAATAAACCTTTAGGATTCTAATTCTGTCTGTATCTCAGAATCCATACTTAGCAGCGGCGTGCACAGACATTTTGGGGGGCAGGTGCTTGAGAGTGGGCAGGGCTCGCATGTGGAACCTCCAGCTGCCTCAATACTATAGAGGCTATATATTGTACGTATTGGGGCATTATCGTCACACGCTTTTGATCATCAAGCCTTTGTTGATGATGATGTCAACATAGACCACAGTAAAACAGTTTTACTAGACTTGGACATTTGATCCAGTGAAGCATGGGCGTTTTTGGGACAGTGGGGCAAAGGGTCCTTTACCACCACCTCGTCCCTGTCTGTGCATATTGGCTGCCACAGAGGGTACCACCCTGCCACCAGGAGCAAATAAGTATCTTGCTCAAGGGCACAGGCCTTGAACATGCACTATTCTGGTTACCGAACAGGCTCCTCTACCCGCACAAATACACCTAGGGTGACAAGAGCGAAGGCGAGCAACAGAAGTATAGTAAAGTCGCCTAATTCCGCCCGTCCCCCAATTCCGCCCGCCTACTTATAAGTGATTATAGTTAATTATGTATCCACTGTTTTAGTCAGGAATGGATATCGACATGATACGGAGTTTGTATGCTTAATATTTGAAACGGTGATGACATTTAAAACCGAGTCAAACGGCCATAAACAGCATTGTAATGAAGGGTGTCGTAACGGCAGATGGAACTTTAATTTCACGACGACATTCTGGCTATAAACTCGCCCTGGCCGCTTCCCTGTTTCACTTTAGGACCAAAATTATTGAACCGTTTCCACAGTAAAGACCAAACTAATCACAGTTCCTGCATCGGTAAAGCCAGGACTACACGTGTGAACCAAATCAACACAACAGCATGAAGGAATAATAAACCGTAACGGAAATACAGACGTGACCTGAAATCAAGCGGGCGGAATTGGGAGCCTTTCGCCGGAGAATTGTGCTGAAGCTAGATTTTGGACATGCTGGACGTTATCGCCAAATTACGATAGAAAGGACTACCAATGTTAGCTAATATTGCTTATTACCTCATCTACACAGTTACCGCTATCCAAAAATACACGATAGCATAATTAAATATTATTTGAAAGAGTAATATTATCACGTTTTCAGTGAAGTGATCAGTGAAGTGGGCGTAATTTGGCGACCTTACTCTAATTGACTTTGTATTGAGTTGCGAGACAAAAGCGATTGTGGAGACAAGAGGCGATTTGCGCGACGAGAGCGACAGTTTGAGCCAATGACTGTATAGAGGTCAGTGACCACAGCCAATGGGAATGTTTGAATGCTTTGCCTTCTGCTTGTAACGGACATACTGCAGTCGCTTCAATCGCTCGTATCGCTCTGTCGCTTCAATCGCGTCGCGCTAGGTGTATTGGTGCGGTACCACCTGAGCCACCACCACCACCACCGCCGCCACCTATGATACTTACAGCACTCTATGATCTGCGAGGCCGTCTGCAGGGAGATGAACTGTCCCCCTGGCAGGGGCACGTGGACCCTGAAGACCAGCCGCACGCGCGTGTTCTTGCGGCCGATGTCCGTCTCCCCCTTACGCAGCTCTATGTCTGCGTTACGCAGCTTCAGGATACCGGCACTGTCAATGCTACAACACACAAAACACAACAAGACAGAAATTATAAATTAAAGTACATGGAGGTACTTGTGCACAACCCTTCAGTTGTCCAGGTGCAGCTGAAAGGAGAGCGAACCTGAAGTGGGCGAAACGCGTTGATCGCTCCAAAAAATAAAGAGAAATGATAAATTATTACACTTTGCTGACACTTTTTATCCAAACCGACTTTTATTTAAGTACAGGGTATTGGTTACAGGGCCTGGAGCAACGTGGGATTAGGTGCCTTGCTCAAACCCTAGCTATGGATGATGGTGCTGTTACAGTAAGTGTGGGATTTGAACCTGAACCTGCAATTTGAACCTGATCTAAAGACAAGCGCTCTTAGCATTGAGCCATGGCTGCCCACATTTTTTTTACCTTACTCGGAAATGCCTTCTGAAATTATAATAATTGCGGTTGCTATTGTATTTTAATTTTAACACTCCAGGGCTCACTACAGGGCGCAAAAGAGGTGGTTGAACCTGAACCTGCTATTTGAATCCTTGACTTAATGACCACTGCTCTAACCTCTGAGTCGTTGAACCATGGCTGCCCAGATTTTTCACCTTAATCGAAAATGGCTTGTGAAATGACACATTATAATTGCGGTTGCCATTGTATTTTCACACTCCAGGGCGTATTACAGGGCTCCAAAAAGGTGGATACTCATCTATGTTTCATGTTACATTGCAACTGAATCAGAACGAAACCATGTTTTGCATTGCTATCGACAGCCGAAGGTTTTCAGGTACATTGTGCGGGTGACAAACGTCTGTCTGTGTTTATTTGCACAATGAGTAATCATTACAATAGTCTTCTGTGTTTTTCATCATTTACAATTTTCCAGAAGCAAGATTTTATTAGCTACTGTAGTGCCAGTGTGTTTCTGTGTGAGAGTGTGTTTGTGTATGAGCGTGTCTGTGTGTGTGTGTGTGTGTGTGTGTCTGCGTGTGTGTGCGTGTCTGTGTGTGTGTGTGTGTGTGTGTGTGTGTGTGTGTGTGTGTGTGTGTGTGTGTGTATGAGCGTGTCTGCGTGTGTGTGTGTGTGTGTGTGTGTATGAGCGTGTCTTCGTGTGTGTGTGTGTGTGTGTGTGTGTGTGTGTGTGTGTGTGTGTGTGTGTGTGTGTGTGTGTGTGTGTGTGTGTGTGTGTGTGTGTGTGTGTGTGTGTGTGTGTGTGTGTGTGTGTGTGTGTGTGTGTGTGTGTGTGAGTGTGTGTGTGTGTGTGTGTGTGTGTGTGTGTGTGTGTGTGTGTGTGTGTGTGAGCGTGTCTGCGTGTGTGTGTTTCTGTGTGTGTGTGTGTGTGTGTGTGTGTGTGTGTGTGTGTGAGCGTGTCTGCGTGTGTGTTTGAGCCACTCACACTGTCCTCATGTTGTCTTTGGGGTCGAGCAGCATCTCCAGGACCTTGGTCCCGTGGATGATCCTCTCGTGGCTGGAGGTGGTGACGGTCTTGCCGGTGATGCGGTGCACCTGGTAGAAGGCGTGGGGCTTCAGGACGCGCTCGTCTGCAGTACCGATGTACACCTGCAGGGCCAGAGGCTCCTGTCCCTGATAGCCACGCAACTGGTCCATGAGAGAGAGAGAGAGAGAGAGAGAGAGAGAGAGAGAGAGAGAGAGAGAGAGAGAGGGAGGTTCAAATGCTGCCCTCACCACACCAGCACCTTCCTCCATGGCTGGAGTGACCTTGAGCAAGGCACCTAACCCCACATTGCTCCAGGCACTGTAACCAATATCCTGTACCTAAATAACTGTAACTCGCTTGGGATGTAGAAAAGCGTCAGCTACGTGAAATGTAAAAGAGAGAGAGGGAGAGAGAGAGAGAGAGAGAGAGAGAGAGAGAGAGAGAGAGAGAGAGAGAGAGCAAGAGAGAGTTATACAGTTGCCAGTTGGCATCGAGCTACTGTGTGCCAGCCAGCAGTGCCAAACTGTTTTTGTCTGGCATTTGCGCGGAAAAGTTATGAATGTGTGAAAACAGATTATGCCTCACACACCAGCAGCACGGTGGCCGGTGATGACTTGGAAATATAACTCAAGCAGATTCCTACCGCCTCCACCTCGTTTACGGCGACGCTGTGTCTGAAGCAGGCATTTAGCTGTCAGAAATGTATCTGTAGGTTCTCAAATGTTCTCACATTGGTCATTCCCATTCAAGAGACACATTTCTGCTTTCCTGTGTGGGACATTGTCACCAGAGACCATGGTTTGCTTACCATCTGCCAAAAAAACCCTCGCAATCTCTATTGATTAGATTTGTGGATGTCAAAGGCACCCATTTCTCATGCTATTGTTCGTGTTATGTGCTTCCTGACTGAAATCATAAACAAGAATAAATACAAATTGAAAGTTGGCAAGTTGACAATATGAAAAAAACGCTATCGTACTTCCTTATCAACACAGCACTTGGTGCTGGTACACAAGTAGACTACTGAAATTTCTCTAGTCATTATATGGCTTTACTGAATACTGTGTTAGTTAGTAAAATAACCAGGACCCCATTTCTCGAAAGGATCGTTGCTAATGCTAACCAGTTAGCAACTTACTAGGTTTCCAATGGGAAATTGCATTGCAACTAAGTACGTTGCTTAACTTAGTTAGCGACGATGTTGTTGAGAAACGCACTCCAGGACCATAAAGACTTCAAAGATATTTACTAACTTCGGTTTCAGTTGATTGGCTATTTTTAAGAAACAGATGACTTGCAACACATTAAAAAACAACAACAAAACCATGCTGAGAAACCTATACAAGGAGTTTATGGTGAAGCACAGGAACTGAGTTTGAGTTTCACTGTCAGCAAAGAGGACATGATTTGGATTATAAGCATTATAAGCTGTCTGAACTGATGCGAGGTAAGTGGAGTGAGTACACTCTGAGCTGATGTGAGGTGAGTGGAGTACACAGTAGACTCTGAGCTGATGTGAGGTGAGTGGAGTACACAGTAGACTCTGAGCTTGATGTGAGGTGGTGAGTGGTGTAGTACACAGTAGACTTAGCAGATGTGAGGTGAGTGGTGTGTAGTACACAGTAGACTCTGAGCTGATGTGAGGTGAGTAGAGTGCACAGTAGACTCTGAGCTGATGTGAGGTGAGTGGACAGTGTTGCCAGATGTGTCTGATCAAATCCCACCCAAAAGGTTCTCAAAAACCGCCAAAATGCGCTAAATTCCGCCCAATTTAAAAAAATTGCATTGATTTCTATGGGCACAAAACAACAGGAAAAAAACGCCAAATGGCCAATTTTTCCCATTTTTATCTGCAGACGGCCATCCCAAGTAGCCCAATTGGGCGGATAACCGCCCACTTTGGCAACACTGTGAGTGGAGTACACACTGGTACACTCTGAGCTGATGAGCGTCTGCACAATAGCAGTCAGCGGCAGGCACAGAATGGGGCGGGGCTAGTGTGGCTTCGAGAATGCTCTTTCATTCTGTCAGTCTGCCTCCAACAGGAAGTCCACCACACCTTAAGCCTGACTACAAACACGCATAGAAAAGCACAGATCACTGCTCTGATTGTATGCGTAGCTTACAAATGCATACAACTCCATACTCCATACTCGACTTGTGCTGTGACTAATACATTTGACTAATTCAAAGCCTCTCAGTAATAGTAACAATGAGAAAGCTGTGTGTGTGTATATGTGTAGGAGAGAGAGAGAGAGAGAGAGAGAGAGAGAAATGGAGTGAAAGGTTTCTAAATCAAGTCAATGCGTAAATGTATGAACGTATATGAGAGTATTCCATAAACAATATCAATTTGAACACCTTAGTTTTTAACATATCCTTCATTTTTAAAAACTACGGTAGTAAAAGATGTCCCCATGTTGTGAGAGTATGAAGGATGTTCATTTTCATATGAGCGGTCTGTCGGCCGCCATGGTGGCAGGTATATGCACATGGTACAGCAACAGCTACAGCAACAGGGAAATTACTTATCTCCCTCCCCATCTCTCTTGACTTTCTGTCTACCTCGCTTCCTCCTCCTCCTCCTTCTCTCTCTCTCTCTCTCTCTCTCTCTCTCTCTCTCTCTCTCTCTCTCTCTCTCTCTCTCTCTCTCTCTCGTCTCTCTGGTGTGCATCTTTTAACCACACAGCAACAACACATTGATTTATACTCCTCCCCATATTTTTGTATACAGCTTCAAAAATGTTCCCATCATAATGTAACATATTTTTTTTGTCGGAACAACTTTACATCTCTCCTCATCTCGCCCATGTCCAGAGGTATCAAAAGTAAAATTACATTACACTTAGCTGACGCTTAGGTCCAAAGCAACTTACACTTATGTAGGTTGAGGGTATTGGTCACAGGCCCTGGGGCAATGTGGTATCAGGTGGCTTGCTCAAGGGCACTTCAGCCATGTATGAATTCGCTGGTAAGAGTGGGATTTGAACCTGCAACCCTCTGATCTAAAGTCCAGCGCTTTAACCACTGAGCCATGGCTGAGTAATGGCTCATGGTGTAAGTACAACACTAGCATATGATATTACACAGCTGTTACAACATTACAATTGTACCTGATGAGATAGGTAGACTATGTTGTTCCTAAAAACACTAAATACCATACAAGGACCCACCACAAACTTGATCCACCCAATGCAGAGCCTGCTGATTGTAAGACAAGTACACTGGTCTACTTGTTACTCAGATGAGTTACCTCTGTTGGAAGCACAACTATTTCTTTTTTCCACTTTAACTTTTGACACCTCTGCCCATGTTCAACGTATCTCACTTGCACTACAGGGTGCATGGATGATGTGTGAATGAATGTACAGGATCTTTTTATTATTTTTCTTAAATTGTATTGTAAATGTACATTGTACATTGCAAATGTAATCTAGAAATTAATTACAGCGAAGTATATTATAGTGTGTTTTAGTTTAGGTTGGAGGATGGGGTGGTATTGGGTGTGTGTTTGTGTGTGTGGGCAGGGATGGTTTGGACTTGATGGGGCAGGGGCAGTGGGTTAGGACATCCAGTGCTTCTGAGCCTGTACGTTTTATTTTTTGTCTGTTTTCTTTGTTGGTGTTGTCCTCTTATGTGTTGTATGGTGCGGCAACCTCCCTGTCTCTGACACAAATTTCTACTTTGTGGAGACCAATAAAGAAACCTATCCTAACCTCCTGATGAAGTTACCATAGTTACCTGCACTACAGGGTGCCCTCCTGATGGAGTCACCACAGTGACCTTCACTACACGGTGCCCTCTCGATGGAGTTACTATAGTTACCTGCACTACAGGGTGCCCTCCTGATGGAGTCACCACAGTGACCTTCACTACACGGTGCCCTCTCGATGGAGTTACCATAGTTACCTGCAGAACAGGGTACCCTCCTGATGGAGTTTGTTACCATAGTTACCTGCAGAACAGGTTGCCCTCCTGATGGAGTTTGTTACCATAGTTACCTGCAGAACAGGTTGCCCTCCTGATGGAGTTACCATAGTTACCTGCACTACAGGGTGCCCTCCTGATGGAGTTTGTTACCATAGTTACCTGCACTACAGGGTGCCCTCCTGATGGAGTTTGTTACCATAGTTACCTTCACTACAGGGTGCCCTCCCGATGGAGTTACCATAGTTACCTTCACTACAGGGTGCCCTCCTGATGGAGTTACCATAGTTACCTGCACTACAGGGTGCCCTCCTGATGGAGTTACCATAGTTACCTGCACTACAGGGTGCCCTCCTGATGGAGATAGTTACCTGCACTACAGGGTGCCCTCCTGATGGAGATAGTTACCTGCAGAACAGGGTACCCTCCTGATGGAGTTTGTTACCATAGTTACCTGCAGAACAGGTTGCCCTCCTGATGGAGTTACCATAGTTACCTGCACTACAGGGTGCCCTCCTGATGGAGTTTGTTACCATAGTTACCTGCACTACAGGGTGCCCTCCTGATGGAGTTTCCATAGTTACCTGCAGAACAGGGTGGGTTAGTTCCCTGCCTTACAGGGTTCCCTCCTGATGGTTAGTTACCTGCACTAACAGGGTGGAACGTTAAGTCAAATCACTACTACAAACTAGTTACTCGCTCAGCGAGTGAAGTCAATAGAATGTCTATGTGTTTCAGCGAAGCGAGGAGGCGAGTAGGCGAGCAGAGTAGGCTACAAGCGATGCGATGTGGGCGGATTCCGAGTTGAAAATATTTCAACTTAGAGCCAGGCGAGTAAGCGAGTAACCAATTGGAATGCAGAGTTTGGATAACTGACAGTACTTCCCACTTGTGCATTGGCAGTTAAAGCCGAGGGAATGTTTAGCGAACGTTCCATGAGCAAGTGGCGACTAGGCGAGTGAGCGAGAAGCGAGTGTCGTACGTGAATGCAGCTTTAGTTACCTGCACTACAGGGTGCCCTCCTGATGGAGTTACCATAGTTACCTTCACTACAGGGTGCCCTCCCGATGGAGTTACCATAGTTAGCTGCACTACAGGTTGCCCTCCTGATGTGATGGAGTTACCATAGTTATCTGCACTACAGGGTGCCCTCCTGATGGTACAAGGTAGTTACCATAGTTACCTGCACTACAGGGTGGAGTTAGTTACCTGCCCTACAGGGTGCCCTCCGGGTGTGATGGAGTAACCATAGTTACCTGCACTACAGGGTGCCATCCTGATGGAGATAGTTACCTCTACAGTACTACAGGGTGGAGTTAGTTACCGGCACTACAGGGTGGAGTTAGTTACTGGCACTACAGGGTGGAGTTAGTTACCGGCACTACAGGGTGCCCTCCTGATGGTGCTTTGACGGCTCCGCGGCTGCCCTCCGTCTCGTAGTGGGCGCGGTGGTAGGTCTTTGGCTGCACCTCGATCAGCAGCTCCAGCTGACCCACGCTACTCGGCAGCTGCCACTCCAGAGAGGGAAGGGAGGCCACCGGGGCACTGAAGGGAAGGGACACACGCGTCACACACATTAACACACACACACATCTCTTCTTTAAATGGTCCATGTGTAACGGAGGCCAACTGACAGAGTTCGGCATAGAGTTCGGCATAGCATTAGTAAACCTCCCTCCCAAAGCCTCATTCAGTATCAGCACCGAACTGATGCGTTGTCTGGTAGATGGCAGGTTCAAGCCCCGAGTGGCAAACTAGTGTTGCGTCACTAGGAGGGGTTGGCCTGGCTGCAGGATCAACTCAGTTACACTGGTGCAATGACCCGTGAGAGAGTGAGGTTTAGGGGGATGCCAACTGGCAGAGTTTGACAGAACGTTAGTAAACCTTGCTCCCGAAGCCTCCTACAGCAATGGTTTTCAACCTATGGGCCGGGGCCCACTGGTGGGCCCTGAAGGTATTCCAAGTGGGCCTTGAAATCATTTTCCAAAAATAATAATCATATTTTGGTGTGTGCTGCGGTTGATTTATTTGAGTTTTATTCTTAATTGGGTCAGAGGTGGGCCCCGAACATTTTTGACAATTTCGAGTGGGCCCCAAGTTGAAAAAGGTTGGGAACGCCTGTCCTACAGTAACGGTAGCGCTGAGCTATCAACAGTATAGAGTTGCGCCTCCCATGCCTGAACTTAGAGCTGGGCAATACGACGATATATATCGTTATCGTGATATAAAAGTGTCGTGACCTTTCTCCTATATCGTTTATATCGTGGTAGTAATTTTATCAATTTTATACAATTGAATATAATTTAATTAGTTCATGCAACTGTAAAAATAAGAATAAAAAGATCCATTTTAAAGAAAGGTTGTTTTGCGACATGAAAAAATAAAATACACATGCTCCATTGTTTTATGTCAATGTGAATGGTGTTAAGTTGTTCTTCCCAGAATCATTTTTGTCACTTAAAGTAGGTTCCACTGATAACGTTTAGGTTCTTCAGAGAGCCTTTATGGGTTCCTCCACCGTGGGAGAATGAAAGTGCTTCTGGAAAGTGGGAAATAGGCCTATCTTTCCATAGATGTAACCTTCACCTATCCAAATCCACTGTGATTGAATGAAGCTCCAACCAATCCATTGGATGCAACTCCATTCTAATTCATTCCAACTGAATCCCACCAGTTGTTGCTTGATCACTTGCATCATTCTGTTCAAATCAATGGGTTATTTCTAATATGCTAACTCCCGTCCTTGACCTGTGGTTGTGACCTTGAGTTTTGCTGATGCCCCACCTCAGTGGAGAAAAGTTTCCCCGCTGTCAGCCTATAGCCACAACAACTTGGGGGACTATTCCTCATTCACCATCCCGATTGCAAATGAGAAAATGACATTAGAATTGCACTTTTGCGAGGTATTGAAATGCACTTCTGTGGTCAGTGACATCATCACGAGGCCACAAGCAGGCAAGGGAGCAAGGGAGTTAGGATATTAGACAGAACCCGACAACAAATGTGAATCTTCTATTATGCTAGCTTTTTTTGCTCACCTTTCTCACAGAAAGTAGAAAAGGCACAAATGGGTAGACTGACTACTAGACTGATCATGAACGTTTGTGTTGTGTCACAGGAAGTATGGGTGAGCAAGTGGGCCCATGGTAGTTCACTGCTGCTTGCCCTGGCCTGTATGCCTCTCATGTTTTAGACCCTGTTTACACATGGATCATTTTGTAAACACATCCATTTTGGCCTTTTGTTTACACATAAACAAAGTTCTAGCTCGAGTCCCTAAAACAGATATTTCTAAAACCGGAATTTTCTATAAACACACCTGATACAATAGTCATTTTTTTATCCACATACCATGTGGTTCAAAGTAGCCTTTGTAAATATATAAAAATGTAAATGTCAGTTTTTAGAAATAGTCAAATACATGTAATCAAGGGTGTGATTCATGGCTTGGTCTTTCCTCTCAATGGGCTTGTCTGAACTAAATGACATCAGTCAAGCTACAGGTTAAGCTTCGGTGACGTCACACACACAGTGACAAACCACATCCCTAGTGTCAGGAGAACTAGTGGGGAGACTGGTGAAGCTGCTGCTGAGGTTGTTTTTGTGGCTGTGTGTGTGTGTGTGTGTGTGTGTGTGTGTGTGTGTGTGTGTGTGTGTGTGTGTGTGTGTGTGTGTGTGCTTGTGTGTGTGTGTGTGTGGGGGGGGGGGTCTGTTACAGATTTGTTACAGTAGGCAACAACCACCTTTCTGTGAGGGCTGAAAGGTTTGGATTAAGGACTGGCATGCAAATGTTCCCAGCCTACCAAATGCCAACTTCCAGATCTCTGTCTCTCTCTTTTACACACCCACAGACACACACACACACGCACACACATACAGACACACACACACACACACACGCACACACACACACACACACACAAATACACACACACAGACACACACACAGACACACACACACACACACAGATACACACACACACACACTTCCTGCCTACCTGCAGGGCACCTGGTTGTTCCACGGTGCAGGGATGAGGTAGAAAGTCTCCAGCCCAGTGGCAGCGGCTGGTGGTTCAGCCTTGACCTCATGTGAGTAGCGCAGACCCTCACCCGGGTCCACGTATTGCACCCCTCCTCCAAAGGTGGCACGCACCATCTTGGTGGGCACAGGCTTGGGCAGACTTCCGCACAGGGCACCGACGAAGTCCAACTCGGCTGGCCCACCACCACCACTACCACAACCGGCACCAGCACCGGCACCAGCACCGGCAGTGGCACCACCACCAGAGAGCCCAGACCCGCACGGGTCGGAACGGTCTTCCGGGTGGGGGGAGGGTGAGGGGCTGCGTGAGCGAGCCACCACCAGCGAGGGGTTCTGGGACTGGTCGTAGGTGCGCTTGCCCTTGGGGGAGGCGGAGCGAGAGCTAGGATGCGGATGGGGGGAGGAGGAGCGGCGGCAGGTCAGGAAGGTCTCCTCTGTGATGCTCCCCCGCGGGGAGGTGGTAGGCGAGGCGCGGGGGGAGCAGCCGGCGCTCTGGGTGTGGAGGCTCTGCATTGGAGGGCACAGCTCCGGAAGGGCGGAGGGGGACACACACGGAGACGTCCAGGGGGAGCACACCTCAGACCAGCTGGTGGAGGAGTTGCTGCTGGCGGGGCTCAGACACTGGGCGTCGGCGCCGCCACCGCCGCGGTAGCTGCTGTTGTCATAGTAACCCGGCACGGTGAGGTTGGGCCGAGGAGGACCGATGTCCAGGGGCTCGGTATGCGGGTGGTCGTGAGGGTGCAGCTCAGAGTAGGTGATCTCAATGCGCGGGCGCAGCGGGTCGGGGTACCCCTGAAATTCCCCCAGGCCATCGGTGGTCCCGGAGGAGGCATCTCCGTGGTGGTACGGAGAGTCACATAAGTCCTCTAGGCTGTAGGGGGTGTGGTTCTGTGCACCTGATTCCGGGCTAAGAGCGTCCTGGGCATCTTGGCTGTTGCCGTCGTCCCCTGTGGGTGTTGTAATGTAAGCTTATGCAGTCAGAAAAGAATAATCATAAACCGCAATATGTTTCTTCATTTTGTGAATTAAGAGATTTGGGTTCTATTGGATCAGGAATCTTAATTGTACATCCTTCCTTGCAGTAGATAAAATATGAATGGTACATGTGCATTAAGTAGGCCTACTTTCTTGACACCAAAAGACGTTTCATTCTTTGTACTGATAAAGATTTACATTTGATATCTATAAAGCATACTTGATTCAATTGCAACCAATGATTTTATTGTAGACCTAAGCATAATTCAGGATAACATCAAGTCTAAAAATGCTGATGTTGAATGTGTTCGTCTGTCTGGGAACATCAATTCTTAGGTTATTACACGTTCGCAACAATATTGTGTCGTGTTAACAGAGACGGTCTATTATGATTTTGTTAGAACTAAAAAAAAAGGTGTTGGACGATAGAAAGAAAAGCTCAAAACAGTTATTGAAACAAAAGGCGCGCGCTCAACGCTCGAAGGAAAATGATCACTGGTAGGCCTATGCCTATTTGTGAACTTACAGGCCTATAATAAACAATTCGTTTATCATAGACCATGTCGGAATTAATTGCGCACATCTAATACTTAACCCTATACAGTGTTATTGTATTGATAGCAACTACTTTCGCAAGTAAGTTTAGGCTACTGTGGCTTCGGCTAAGTGATGCACTAAACTGATGAAGTAGATAAAGGCCGCACCAACCTTGCTCACTCTCCTCGTTTCCTGGAGGGTTATATAAAATCAAAGGGAAGTCGAGGTCCTCTTGGCCGTTCCCTTGGGGTAGGTCGCCGTGGAGCCCCGACGTAGGGGGGTCCCCATCATAGTAGATTGAATTCATTTGTCCCCTTCCAGTATTGTCCTCGGCTATAGGCTGCTCTTGAGAGCTATAATTAGAATTGTTTAAAAAAAAATAATAATAATAATAATAATAATCCGATAGCAATTCCGAGATATCTTCAAAATAAGTGTCCAAAATACACCGAAAACAGAACTATTTTAGCAGGTAACCCCCGGAAAGGTATCAGCATATAGACACAAACTCGTGCATCCAGAACCGAATTGTGGGCAACTGATCAAGTGCGCGACAGTATGAGAGTGAGTGAGGGAGAGAGAGAGAGAGAGAGAAAAAAAACACAGCAACTTCCTGTCTGTAAAGAAAGGATGTTCAACTGAAACAGTAACCTACGGTAGGTGTACTCGTGCATATTTGCGGTAGACAGCGCACATTTTCAGTGTTACTACACCCCCGCAAACACATTTTACCGAGTTATTGAAAGGCGGCCTCTCTCCCAGTTCTGAGAAATGTTTCTCCGTGTGATGCAGGTAGATGTCTATTATCCATGGCCGAATTGAATGACGTATAGCTTAGCATTTATCGTGGTTGTTTTCTATCACATATTTGGTTCACGCAGATGGTGTTATTCTTCAATAGGCCACATTGTCAGCAAAAAAAGAGAAAGAAACAGAAAATAAAACTTCAACCAAACTCCACAATAACCATAAGGTGGCGCCGTATCACAGCGTATGCAGTCAGCCAGTGTATGTTGGGTGTGTTGCAGTAATTTTGAGATCATAGCACGTTTTGTGTTGTGTCATATAGCCTAGGCCTACACATCGGTCCATTATTAATGTAGCACACATTTCCTGAATGATTTAGAAGTAGGCTTATGTATTTCACAAATTCAAATATTTTTATATGGTGTTTTTTCCAGTGAGATAGGCTTTAAAGTTGTTTAGTGCCTACACTTTATAATCCGACATTCACCTGTGGATGAATTAATAAACAGGTTAACTATCAAATAACGTTTTTCTCTGTCAAATAACTAAACCAAACAACCCGTTCTAAAGGAGTTCTATTCTGTTAATCGTGGCAGGTGGTAAGCCAGTCAACACAAGATTACATCTGACACAGCAATGCAAATGTGTCATAGCAGGTGTTAGTGACGCATGCAGGCCACACTGATAAAGGACCTATTGTCATTAGCATCTGTGACACCGGGAGTAGCCTACCTCTCTCTCTCTCTCTCTCTCTCTCTCTCTCTCTCTCTCTCTCTCTCTCTCTCACACACACACACACACACACACACACACACACACACACACACACACACACACACACACACACACACACACACACACAGATGGACCGCAACTACAAGCTCAGTCACAGTCACTCACACACACTTTAGGCTAACTTGTGGCGTATACCGTACGTCCATGTATGTATGCTACAATAAGCATATGACTGAGCTGTGCAGAATGATGGCCTCACACACACACACACGCACGCACACACACCACACGCACACACACACACACACACACACACACACGCATGCACGCACACACGCACGCACACACACTTCAGTAGAACACAACACAAAGGGTGGATGGATTTTATTCAGATACCTATTAGAGCAAAGTTCATTTCACATATATTTTTGTATTGTTTAAGTTCAGTTTGACATCAGACACGCTTTTTAACCTTAAAATAGTCAACTTGTATAAAGGGGGAAGGCAAAAGTGGGAGGTGGTGGGGGTCTCTGTTTTGCAATATTTTCCAATTTGTAGGGCAATGAAAGTTAGAAACTATGTGGTTTTGCTTGAAGTTCTGGTCCACTATGTTTTCTACAACAGCAGGCCTACGGGCTCCTCCTACTATCTCAATGGACAAGGTAGTGTCCACTTAAAAACAGTAGCCCGAACATTATGTCCACTAAGATTTGTTTAAAAGTTGATTACGAAATAGCAAAACAGAAAACAAGTGGAAAGGTCACCAAATAAAAGTTGAGGTTGTAGGGTTTAGTTGTAGGTTAACTCAGCCAAGGGATTGAGTTCGGAAGCAAAAAGTAATGTCCATCTTATGTTACCCAGTGAAATTTACAAATTATTCATTTTGCTAGTGTATGCTGTTTACTGTACAATATAAACAAACGAATCAAACTTGAAATCAACACTTAAAGGGACACTGTGTGAGATTTTTAGTTATTTATTTCCAGAATTCATGCTGCCCATTCACTAATGTTACCTTTTTCATGAATACTTACCACCAGCATCAAATTTTAAGTATTCATTATGACTGGAAAAATTGCACCTTTCATACATGAAAAGGGGGATCTTCTCCATGGTCCACGATTTTGAATTTCCAAAAATAGCCATTTTTAGCTGCAAAAATGACTGTACTTGGACCATACTAGAAAATATTTGTTTATTACTTAGCAAACTTTCATGTAAAGATCAAATTTGGCAATAGGCAGCCCAGTTTCATTGAGCAGCATAGTTGCAGTACCTTTTTTGACCATTTCCTGCACCGTGTCCCTTTAAGCCTAAATAATTTGTGGTGCCTGATGCCTACAGAGTGTATACATGACAGGCATTACTTTTAACTTTACTGATCAGCACTAGTTTCCTTTCATGTTTGGCAGCTGTGTTGATTTTTCAGCTAGGAGTAGGCGCCACTCTTATGTACTTAGATTGTGAGAGTTCAATGTTTTATTTATCCAGATATCATCATAGGCTTATGTGATGTACTATGAAGAAATATTGTGACCTGAAGAGCTATGAATGCTCTTATGAATTCAAAAAGGCAAACACTTCTAACAAATGGAAGGTTTATTTGAATACATAAATATATGAGAATATGTTACATCTATATACATAAATACCATGCTCATATTAGATGTATTTACTGAATATATAAGTAAATAATATATTTTCTTACATTAATATATATATATATATATATTATATTACATTAAAAAGAAATACTTTAGTGTATACACAGAAATGATAGCATTTCATAGACTGTTAAAAGACAACAAAAAGTCAAAACTACAAGGTAGTTGTAGGCAGTCACCATGGGAGACCGTATCAGTAAAATGTCTACATGCCTGACTATTTGGTCAAAAGGCTAATCATTGCAGTTAATGCAGCAGAATACAATAATATTATGTAGGAAATACAATAACATGGTGTGAGGTATACAAGAGGAGAAGTGAAGTGTGTGTAGCAGCAGGTGTGAAGGCCTCTGGGCCCTATAGGAGAGAGGTCTACTGGAGTCAGCTGGCGGAGACTGAGACGGCCTCTTCCTCGCCTGATCAAGAGAGAGCAGAACAGGAGCAATGAAAAACGGGTTAATCTTTAGCAATTCAGGACAGGATTCACCAATGAAACCTTTCATCTAGTCATGAAATGATAAGATATCACGCGCGCACGCATGCATGCGCGCGCACGCACACACACACACACACACACACACACACACACACACGCACGCACCGCACAGCACATTTCTAAAAGTCTTCGAATTCATCACATTATTTGTATTATTTCATCAGCACTGTGCAACTGGTTAATCGTTAGCACTGGGTGAAATTCCCCCTCTCTCTCTGCCGAGCACGTGCAGTCAGAGAGAACTCACTTCCTTTCATCTGGTTTCAAAATGATAAGATATCATGGAAACACATTCCTAACAGTCACATTCATCACATTATTTATGCTATTTCATCACAGAGGTCCTTTTTTTGGTTTTTATGTTTATTTATATGTTTATTATCTTATTTTCTTTAGCATTTGGATTCTGATTCACTCTCTGTGTAGTCTTGAGATCAGACAAAATAAATTAATCCACATTCCTAACAGTGACTTTCTTCCCATTTTCATTATGTATGCTATTCCATCACATCAGTCTTTATTGGTTTTAGTTTGTGGAAAATAAGAATAGGGTGTAATGGAAGAAGGCCAGTTTGTGTCGAATATCTAACTCAGTGATTCTCAAACTGTGGGCTGGGGCCCACTGGTGGGCCCTGAAGGTATTCCAAGTGGGCCTTGAAATAATTTTCTAAAACTCATAAGTATATTTTTCAGTGTGTTGATCTTGATTTATTTGAGTTTTATTGTTTTTTTTGGGTTAGAGGTGAAATTTTGTGAAAATTTTAAGTGGGCCCCAAGTTGGAAAATGTTGGGAAGCCCTGATCTAACTCTATGTGGAAAGTAAACCTATGAGAAATACCCTCCTCCACTGGCTGCAGAGCATGAGTGTGATATACGTAGAATAGAATAGAATAGAATAGAATAGAATAGAATAGAACAGAATAGAATAGAACAGAACAGAACAGAATAGAGGTGATAGAGCTAGTGACACGGCCTTGGTTAGTGCGCTGCAGTGTGGTGTGGTGCTACTGTGGGAGGTGGGAGGCTGTTTACCTGAGCGCCGCTTGAATGCCACCGGGAGTTCTCGGCTGGGCACCAGCGTGCCGAAGTGGACGGCCTCCACTGGCTCCATGTCCGTGGCCACGATCTCGTAGTCCTGGATCAGCTGAAAAACACAAGCATGAGGAAAGACACAATGTTGTAGTCAATGGGCCAAGAGAGAAAGAGTAACTTCAACATGATTCACTTCATTTGGTTTTCAGAATAAGATCTGACAAAAAAAAATGCATTCCTAAAAGCCACATTTATCACATTTAGTAAATGATTTATGTTATTTCATCACAGCAGTCATTTTTAGTTTCAATTTATGGGAAATAAGACAGAATGTAACCGAAGAATGCCAGATTTCAGTCAGAGTTCGTGTTTTCTAGAAAAGCTGCACTCTCGGGTGTGATTCTTGTATTTTATTTTAGTGGGCTAGAATGAGAGACAGACGGTTCGGCCTAAGCTTTCTTCAGCATCTTGAAGAAGGCTTAGACCGAAACGTCAAGACACTGAAGAAGGCTTAGGCCAAAACGTCGTCTGTCATGCTAACCAACTAAAATAAAATACAAGGATAACACTAATAAAAGTAAAGGTTTAAAAAAAAAACAGTTCCGTCCAACACAGGTAACTTATCTGAATAACCAGTAGACCTCTGTCTGTACTTGTCTCACAATCAGCTGACTGTGCATTGGTTTGTGGTGGCTTCTTGGATTTTTAGTGATTTTCAGTAACAACCCAGTCTATCTACCTCATTAGGCACTGTGGAGCAAATGGTGTAGTGGCTATGTAATATCAGGTGCTAGTGTTGTACTTACTCCATGAATTTACTTTTACTTTTGACCGCTCTGCTAACTTAGTATTAAAATGATTAATAATATTCAAATGAGTCTTTACCCAACAGAGTGCCAGCTGCAGCTGCAACTCGGCAAGGCGGCGCCCGATGCACATCCTCTTCCCGATGCCAAAGGGCACATGGGCGAAGGGGTTGATGGAGCTCTTCTCCTGGAGCCAGCGTTCGGGCAGGAACTGCTTCCCCTTATCAAAGTACTCCTCGTTGGCACCCAGCGCCTGGCTGTTGATCACCAGTACCGTCTGTGGACAGAGGAGGTAAAGAAAAGACAGCTGACTTAGTGAGGTTCACAAACACACACACACACACACACACACACATCCTCAATTCAGTCTTCCAGCAAGTCTTCAAGTACAATGTCCATTGTTAGATGTGTCCTAGCTTCTCTGTAGGAGGCTATGTCCGTCCGTCTGTCTGTCTGTCTGTCTGTCTGTCTGTCCGTCTGAAACTCATTCTTTAAATTGTAATTGCATCCTGCGTCCACAAGTCGGCAGAGTTTGACGGACGCATCTTGATCTGCCTGTCAGACTTGTTCATGATTCAAATACAAAACTTGAGTAATGGCCACTAATAGGAATTGACATTTCACAAATGTGTAAATGTTACAGTGGTTAAAAAAAAGTCTTGAGTACAGTAGCAGGACGATCATCTGGCGTTGAGATGGATGGGTCCAGTGTGTTAGCCTGATTATCATTGACTTCCAAATCTCTTCGAGACTTGGTCTGACCAAGAGCACAACAATTAACATTTCCCAAATGGCATGGTTGACCCGCCTCCCTAGGTCTACTACTGGTTGACTTGTGTCCGACAAAGTGGGTGGAGTTCCCGATTTTCTGGGAGCTCAGAAACTATATTTGTATTGCTCTTGACCAGACTAGAAGCAACGACAAAGGTGTTGCATCACTAGGAGGACGTAGCCTGGCTAGGTGTGTGTTGGGGGGCGTAATGCTGATGAGCCTTACCCCTTTGGGCAGTGTGTAGTCTCCCAGCATGGTCTCCTTATCCAGGGTGCGACTGGTGAAGGGGATGGAGGGGGTGACTCTGTAACAACAACAAAAAAAGCCATAAGCATTTCACCTCATATGACAAGCGTAAACCTTGCTGCAGCTGAACGTGTGTGTGTGTGTGTGTGTGTGTGTGTGTGTGTGTGTGTGTGTGTGTGAGAGAGAGAGAGAGAGAGAGAAAGAGAGAGAGAGAGAGAGAGAGAGAGAGAGAGAGAGAGAAAGAGCAAGAGAGATATGGAAAGAGAGGAGACACAGCGAGAGAGAGCAAGAGAGAGAGAGAGAGAGAAAGAGGGAAAGAGAGTAACAGAGTGAATAATCCTTGTGTGCAGTAGAACATAGTGCAATGAGGGCCATGACTCCATACACAGGCGTCAAGGTCCTGTAATCCGCCACAAACACCATAAACATTCCCAGCGGGCAGAGCAGAGCAGCCTGAGAAATAAAAAACCCTGTTCCCGTTCCGCCGGGTCTCGGGACACTACTTTCGTGTCTAAACGAATGTCATTGTTATACGGAGGTATCCATGAATAGAGGCCTTACAGCAAGGGGGGGTGAAGCCGTTTCTCTAGGTCACTGGGCACTGAGTGCACAGTACACACACACACACAAACAAACAAACAAACAAACTGAGCTGCCACAGACAGTATTGTCCGTAACTAAGCCTTCTTTCTGCATGGGGCTTTACTCACACCTAATAGAGTAGACCTTTGTACGGCTGGAGATGCCTTCTACTAGGATTTCTTTGTGTACTTAATCAGACAGAGGGCGGGAGTGCTTTATGGGGTGTTTGAGATTTGACTGACAGGGTGAGGAGGCAAAATAATTTGATGGCATTCACACAGCCAGCGTACTGTAGTGGTGGTGGTGGTTGTGGTGGAGGTGGGGGTGGGGGGTGGGGGGTGGGCTTTGGTGTAGAGTAGACCCTGCTGGCTTCAATTTAAGGCTTGACCCACAAAAGCACTCTAGGGTTTCTCGGAAGTGCTGTTGAGCAATCGCCTTGATGGCTGAGCCAGAGTACAGCAAAAAAAACTCTTTTATCAATATAACTATAACAGATGGTTTGTGTTGTTCATACTTTCGGTAAATGTGGCCCTTAACGGTAAGCCTGTGTGTGTGTGTGTGGGGGTTTTGTGGGGTCGGGAGGTGTAACCTCCAGCCCTGTACGAGTAGCATGCATTGTGTGTGTGTGTGTGTGTGTGTGTGTGTGTGTGTGTGTGTGTGTGTGTGTGTGTGTGTGTGTGTGTGTGTGTGTGTGTGTGTGTGTGTGTGTGTGTGCGTGCGTGCACGTGCGTACATGTGAGAACTTAACATACCTCATGGATTCCTTCAGGCAGGCTTTGAGGTAGGGCATACTCCTTATGTGCTCGGCCGTGGGGACTTGACCCGCTGGCACCACCTCTCTGATCTCCCTCAGCAGCTTCCCTTGGGCACAGGGGTTTCGGGAGAGGTTGAAAATGGCCCAGAGCATGCTGTTGGCCGTCTGTGAAGAGGAGAGAAATGTATGGAAAGAAAGAAAGAAGAGACAGAAAAAAAACTAATATCAAGATCAAGTTCAAGTTTATTCAGCCATATCAAGAGTATAAAGTACAAAGTAAAGTAAAGTATACAGTTGTTTGAAATGTTATTTGGTGTGTGCTCACAAATACAACAACACAACTTAAGTCACAAAACTAAGGGGGGGGGGACAGGGCAGGTAAATAAATAAATAAACTCCATCCCTGTAAGAGTAGCATGCATTGTGTGTGTGTGTGCGTGTGCGTGTGCGTGTGCGCGCGTGTGTGTGTGTGTGTGTGTGTGTGTGTGTGTGTGTGTGTGTGTGTGTGTGTGTGTGTGTGTGTGTGTGTGTGTGTGTGTGTGTGTCTGTCTCTGTCTTTGTCTGTGTGTGTGTTCCACCAGTGGAACGCTGTAATAGTCATTGAATGGTGAACTACCATAGTACTACACTACTATGACACATCACAGGGTCTTTAGAAATGCACTACGACTTGGTCATTGCCAGTCTGGTAACAGCTAATTTAGATCTTTGTGTCTTAACAGGATAAATTAATTATGCCCAGACATGCAAAAGGGATTTCAGCGCAAATTAGACGATAAAGTAATAAAGGATCATGCCATGGCCCAGCCTTGGCTCAGTCGGATGAGCACTAGGCTGCTACACCAGCAACCCGGGTTCGAGTCTGGCCCAGATCATTTGCTGAGCCTTCCCAGTCTCTCTCCCCACTCGCTTCCCGTCACCCTCTATTCTGTCCTGTCATAAAATAAAGGCTTAAAAGCCCCCCCCTCCTTTTTTTAAAAGTGGCCCTCCCTAACGGTAGGGCACTGGGTTACTACGCCGTCAACCCAGGTGTGATTCCAGCCCGGGTCATTTGCTGATCCTTCCCTGTCTCTCTCTCTACTCACTCATTTCCTTTCTCTCCTCCACTATCCTGTCAATAAAGACAAAAGCCTTAAAAATATATATATTTGAAAAATAAACAAATAAAAAGTATCATGCCATTTGGTATGGATTCATATTGTACTCACCGTCTCCACTCCCCCAATCTGCAGCTCGGTGGTTGCGGCGTACATCTCCTTCTTGGTCAGGTGACTGTGGTGGTAGATGTCGCACAGGAAGTCCTGGTCCTTCTCGCTTCCTTGTTTGTTCAGCTTCTTGTCGATGTACACCTTAGCTGAGAAAACATAGCCAGAACTGGATTATGCAACAGATTTTTTCCTTTCAGATTTTCTTTTTTTTTTACAAAAACAGGTGAAAAGAAAAGAAAAGAAAAGAAAAGAAAAGAAAAGAAAAGAAAAGAAAAGAAAGGAAAAGATTTATCCAGCTTAAGAAGAGAAAATAGCAGCAATAGTTTCAGCATTTGAACTGATTCAGTGGGTCATGACGAGTACAGCCTGTAACAGTACATCTTGACCCACTCAATGAGGTAACGAATACAATTGAATAACATGTGTGCTAATTACAAGTCACTTAAAAAACTAAGGCTAATGTTCACTCCATCCTGCCAAAGGGAACATTCCACTGTTGCAGTGCACACTCTAAGTAGGATGCAGTTAAAAAAAAACAACAACAAAAAACACACACACACAGACGTAAACAGTGCTTCCAAATTATGTGTGTGTGTGTGTGTGTGTGTGTGTGTGTGTGTGTGTGTGTGTGTGTGTGTGTGTGTGTGTGTGTGTGTGTGTGTGTGTTTGTAGTAAGGTGTGTGCGCGCTTTGCGTGCGTGCTTGTGTGTGTGTGCGTGCGTGCGTGCGCTTGTGTGTGTGTGTGTGTGTGTGTGTGTGTGTGTGTGTGTGTGTGTGTGTGTGTGTGTGTGTGTGTTTGTAGTACGGTGCGGTGTAAGACAGGTGGCAGGCACTAGCTAACCAGGGGTCTGAATGCCTTTCCTTCCCGCTTTCGGTCTGCCCTCATCACTGCAGTGCTCGCTGTAAGCCCTCCCCATCCATTCACCGCCCTCCCACCCTCTGGCTCTCACCCTCTCTCCCCTCCCTCACTCGCTGCTACTACAAATATTTGGCTGCAATTTCACCCTTAGGTCATCCAGTTTACTACGAGTCTCTCCCGCGGGGAGCACATGGCGCGCTGCGCACATGAGAGGAGGGGAAGAGCTGGCTTCACCGCGAGCGAGCGCGCGCAGCACCTGATTGGAAATGTGCACATGCAGAGCCGATTGTGGGTCACACGTCATTTCAGTTATAGGATCCGTGTATTTCTTAAGTCGTAGGGTAGCTTACCTGTGCTGAATATCCGATCCCACGCGGCTGTGTGGTCTTGCCACGTCTTGGTATTGAGGGTTTTGTGAAGCTCTACAGGAGTTACCATCATGGCACCGAACGTGCTCATCATCTGCGGAAAGAAACAGAACGAGCATGAAAATGAATCCCATTAATTCACTAAAATGACAAATGTATAGGCATTCATAGGCAAAGGAATTAATAAAAAAGAACACACGTGAAGAGTAAACCCCCATGTATGTCCATAAATCAAAATTTTGATCCGTTATCTCGTCGGGCGTGGGTTATTTGTTGTTTGAGAACTTGTCCTTCACCCAAAATACACAGTGGATATTACAACTTAACATTGTGACATTAAGTAGCCTAGGCTAGCGCAAACATAAACACTCGATTTCTGTGAACTCGCTGAACTCACTGCAAACGTTTCGTGAGACTTTCAGAACTAACCCACTTGTGTACAAAGAGGAGGGGTAGGATAGATAGCGGTTTCGGGTCCGCATCAATAGACAAAAAAGTACAATCAGTAAAACACTAGATTGTGGCTAAGCCCATCACTTACAGTTTTGATTGCCGTTATAAAGTTCGCCGCCTCTTCGTTCACATGCTCTTGAAGAAGTCCAAACCTCTTGTCGTATAAGACAAAACAAATCGCTGAAATGAAAAAAAACACACACTTTCACTTAATTTAATCAAAAACAACAGCCTACAGTAGGCTTCAGTCAATTCTGAGTTCTCATTTAAATATAGTAACCAGATAAAATCTCACTTTCAAAAGACCACTTGTTCAACTCATAGTCCAAGTCCTTGATCTTTCCGTTATTTCTGACTACTTCAATCCTTTTGACGAAGTCCGCGAGAACCTGGTAGATGGGGAAAAAATAAAAATGATTAACACGTGATTTCTCCTCAATTGCGTTTGTATAGGCACATGGTGGAGGGAGTTTGATCAAAGCACGGACCTCATTGATCTTGCCATCCAGTTTCATGACTTCGGTCGGCTTCATAAGTTTCTGTTGGAATGCACTTCGCATTCTCTGCCAGTCCTTCCCCTCTCTGTATGAACGGCATTGTGTCAATTCACATCTTTAAACAAACCGAGAAACACACAAAACTGACGAGTAAAGACATAATGCGTATTTACAAGATGAGGAGTCCGTAAGCCTCGTCCCGAAGATCTCTGTAGGCTTTCCATGGTTTGATCTCAAGTCTCTGAGGGTAGTTGCCTTCTTTCCTGTAGAGCGACTCCAACAAGCAGGGCGAGCCGATGTGCACTGATTCGAAAGATCCGAGTTTCATGCGGAAAATCTTCCCAAACTTTTTATGGTAGTCCACCTAAGAGCAATTGTTATATTTTGACAACGTGCCTTCTTTTGGCTCAAATGCACACAATCAAGTAATGGCAACAATTAGATAGTACGCAATATGCATATGGATTACTGTTATTATTATTATTATTATTATTATTATTATTATTATTATTATTATTATTATTATTATTATTATTATTATTTACCAGTGCCTCGTGCTGGCGTTTCAGCCCGCCTTTAAAGAGCAGTTGAATGAGGCTGCCGAACACTGGCCAGTTGGTTGGACCTGGGATGGAATCGAGAGTGTGTCCGCACGGCGCGCTGGGCACAGCATCCTTGGCGTCCAAGACGCAGACAGAAGACGTGGGCTTGCAGTGTTGCAGCCCTACGGATTTCTTTTGCAATAGCTCCAGGATCTGTGGAGCCTTCTGAATTTGCGTTCTCATGTTCTCTAAATCCTGTCTTTACGCACACAAAAAAGGGTTGCGCTACCTGGAGAGTGTGCGTAAATGTCGCTTTCGGATAATTCTCTTTCCCTTAAATGGGTTTACACCTTGCCACAATATATACTCATGGCCGCGTGTATTCCAGCTGAGCACAGAACCAATCAGAAATGGGCGCTACGTGATGTGGAGGTCGAGCCCACCATTCATTTATGGGTCCACGTTGGGAGTATCGCGAACACTTTCAATGCGCAGGAAGTGCACGCGCGCTCCCTTCCCATGTAAACACGCACGTGAAGGTGAGGCGGTTCGCTTGATGCTCTCCGACTCGAATGATTGGGAACAACCGTATCTTTTTGACAGAGTAAACACTGTCACCACGCTTCACCAATAAAGACAAATATTTGCCAGACACACACACACTCTCTCAGCCTGCGTACTGTTGGCCAAGTACGTTCAGTAATTTAGCATGTTTTTCCTCTGTTTACTCAAGCCACTAAGCTCGCTGGAAATCTGTTTTTAAGACAACAACATTCCGTTTGGCCGCGTTCCCAAAGCGCGCTTTACTTAGCCAAGTCGTCGCACGATGTGATTGTCCCCTCACGCTCATTAACTGTTTGCATTGTATGCACTGTATTAACGGCCGTTTGGCCATTGTTTGTATCATATGATCCGATGAGCATGACTGCACTGAATTAGATTACAGAAACATGTCGAGGTACCACACGTACCACACGAGAAACACACCCTGGCCCAAACCTGCGCCCCCCCCCCATCGTGAAATCAATTGATTGTTTTCCGTTTCCGTGCCCGTGCCTGTCATTACTGTCATGTGACACATGTTACATGAGTAGGTGTAAATGGCAAAGGTGAGTTCTTTAACCCACCTGACCCACCACACTTCTTACCTTCCCTGACCCACCCTAAGTTCACACACTGACTGTACAAAACAAAGATGTTATTGCTCTGTAAAACGCTTACTCACTCAGTATCAGATGGCATCAATCTAACCTTGAACTAAGTGCAGGGTGTGTGTGTGTGTGTGTGTGTGTGTGTGTGTGTGTGTGTGTGTGTGTGTGTGTGTGTGTGTGTGTGTGTGTGTGTGTGTGTGTGTGTGTGTGTGTGTGTGTGTGCGCGCGTGTACGTGTGTGTGTGTGTTTGTGCACGCACGCACATGCTTGTGAGTGTGTGCATGCTTTAGTTTAGGCAGATTCATGCAGGACCCCCTACATTGCCCACACCTTTTAACACCAACTACATTAACCCTTACCCCTGGACATGCACACACACACACACACACACACACACACACACACACACACACACACACACACACACACACACACACACACACACACACACACACACAGGGTGCGATTTGTAGGGGGGATGGGGGGGATTGTCCCCCCTTCTGGTTTTGATACCTCCACTTTTCTAACAGGAGTTTAATATTTGCAGTATGTAACTCCATTGATAATGCTTAAAATCTGAAACTTATCCCCCCTTCTGGGTCTTCAACAAATCGCACCCTGCACACACACACACACACACACACACACACACACACACACACACACACACACACACACACACACACACACACACACACACACACACACACACACACACACACACACACACACACACACACATGGATTAAGATGGCCTGGGGACCCTATGCTACAGGTTGCTGTGGGCCCTCTCCAGAAGACACATTTTGTGACAGATTTACATAGACAGTTTCCTAATAATGTATAATTACGAGCTAGGAATTAAGGATGACATGTCTACCAACTGTACTGAACCCGACATTTTTCAATATTGTGTGTTGTCACAATTCTGCATTTTTTCACTTTTAGTCAATCAGGGGCCCCCTTGCAGGTGGGGGCCCCTAGGCTGCAGCCATATCTAGCCTGTGCGTTAATCCGGCCCTGCACACACACACACACACACACACACACACACACACACACACACACACACACACACACACACACACACACACACACACACACACACACACACACACAGCTACAAGCACTACCACTAACAACCAGTTCTTATCTCATCTCTCCTGTCCCTCTGTGCTCAGCCAGCCAGTCCGGTCTGCAAAACATGACGTATTTAACCACCAATTAATTTTACTGGGCCACCGTGTTCTTTTCTAATGACATAAGTCCTCCTCCACCACCACCACCCCCACCACTTGTTTTGGTCCCATGGTCAACGGCAGGAATGCTGCTCCTCTGTCTCCCACTGTTACTCAAGGATAGCTGCATCCACGCAGGCCGGTGACGGTGTGCAGAGCAGAGGCGCATCTCGTCACCAGGCTAGGCAGGCAGCACGCTTGGGGCCCCCAAGCCCCTGGACGGTGAATAACAGACAGCTCACACTTTGCTACAGAAGTATTACATTTCTTTCAAATGATCACTATTTTGACATTTCGCTTGGGGCCCCAGCTGAACCTAGAGTCGCCTGTGACGGGTCGGTGTGCTGTTCACTTGGGCCTTTGATTGGTGCCAGTGAGCCCTCTAAGTCTGGCCGCTATGTGCCGCATGCGGAGTGAACTGAACAGATTAGCCGGTCCCACCGGGACAACTAAGGAGGGGCTGGAGGCTGGAGGCTGGAGGCGAGGTACACAGAGTAGTGAGCTCACCAGTCACAAGGAGCAGAGCCACCCAAGATGTGGGTTGAGAGAAGAGCTCTGTGGGGGTCAAGGCGGTTTGACAGTCCAGTCACTGAGAAATGACAGATGACATGTGTCAAAATGACTAGAATGGGCAACTTTTGGCAGTATGTGGCTGTGGGACATAAACTATAGGTGGGAGAAGGCAGACATATGGAACATTACATTACGTCACAACATTACCATTCATTATGTCACATTACATTATGTCGAACTGTGTCAAAATAACATACTGTAGCATGGGCCTTTTTTGGCTGCTGTTGTGTCTGTTATGGCAGATGAGTCTTTGACTGGAGGTACGGCGTGCATCAGCCTCTTAGTGCAGACGGGGTCGGCGGTGGGCCTATTCACTATTTGCTGAAAATACTCAACTACATCATAACAACATTGCTAGGAGATTACCAAGAGCCTTAAGTATACAGATTAAGACATAGCCATTGCAATTTTGGGTAAGAGTAAGGTTATAATAGTCCAAGGTTATCGTGTTCAAACGACATGGGGAGACAGAGAAGCAGGGTAATCGTGAAAAACATGAAAGTAGCAACTAGGAAACTCTGACTAGGAAACTCCAAATCCCATTTTCATTGTGATACAGCACTCCACAGCACACAAGTGTTCACTGAACACTGCACACAATGAAATTGCATTGATGCCTCACCCGTGCAAGGGCAGGCCCCAATGACATCCCAAGGGAGCAGTGCGGCGCGGCGGTACCATGCTCAGTCCAAGGTACCACCTCAGTCATGGAGGAGGATAGGGGAGAGCAATGGTTAATTACTCCCCCCACCAACCTGAAGGTCGGGAGTCGAACCCATGGAGGTAGTATCAGACCTGGAGAGAGTGAATAAGTCCCGCCCCCAGTCATTTCAATGGGAAATGCTAGGCTAGTGAATTCAGTCAAAATTGAACACATTTTTCAGTCGAGTTTCATGGAGCTCATTTCCGGGACCAGTTTACGTGCCACGTTACTGACTGACGTAAGGTTGACCAGAAAGCTATATGGAAGACGGGCGTTGGATGCATGCCGGTATTATAAGGTGCCCAACCACAGACCTATGCACCCAACACTAAACTCATGCATGTGCTGTGCACCCACCAATCATCATGAGCGAAGTGGTCCCGGATATGATGTGAATTGGTGAAAATAGCGACAAGTGCCTTGCTAATCGGCAAAGCTAACCAGCCAAATCCTGACCCTCTGGTCGATCCGGCAACCTTTCGGCTACAAGTCTGATGCCCTAACCGATTACCCATGACTGCCCAGAAGAGGTAGAGACAGAAAGAAGTGTTGTTAGGACAGGGCTTCCCAACCTTTTCCAACTTGGGGCCCACTTAAAATTTTCACAAATGTTCGGGGCCCTCCTCTAACCCTGAAAAAAACAATAATACTCAAATTAATCAAGATCAACACAATGAAAAATATACTTGTGAGTTTTAGAAAATTATTTCAAGGCCCACTTGGAATACCTTCAGGGCCCACCAGTGGGCCCCAGCCCACAGTTTGAGAATCACTGTGTTAGGAGACAATAGCAGTGATCGATTGCATGGGCAGAAACAGTCAGAGACAACAACAGACACAGCGGAGAACAGGGTTACATACAGTACAAGAGAGATGTAAATAAGAGTGCAGTTCAATGTCCACATGCCTTTTGTTATTGTGTGATGCTAATTCTGTAATGTACAGTACTTGTGCTTTGTGAGTGTTTGCTTCCTGTGACCGAGTTTGGTTATCTCGGCAGATAACGGCATGCCTTGTGTTTGCTATTATGACGTACTGTATGTGTGTGTACTGTACTTTACTTTAAAAAAAAGAAAAAAAACTAACCCTACTTCTCATCTGCACTTGTTATTCTGTATATTTCCTGTGCACTTCTTATCAACTAATGATGTTGGCTATGATTATGTCCACGACCGTAAGTCGCTTTGGTTAGAGATTTGAAGATGTGTAATAGAGACTTGAAGGTGGGGATATTAAAGGAGGGCTGGGCTCACTAGCGGCGAAGAACCGGAAACTGATGCATAGGAGAAGAACTACAGAGATTGGGGCCAATGCTGTATCAGAAAAGAAAGCGCTACTCAAGTTCAAATTCTCTGTCAAACATATTGAAAGAAGAGAACATAACAATAAGAAGTATTATATTCTCTCTCTCTCTCTCTCTCTCTCTCTCTCTCTCTCTCTCTCTCTCTCTCTCTCTCTCTGTTGACTGTTTAGTCAAATCCAGTAATATTGAAGTGCATCCAATGGAACCTGCACATGTAGGTCTGTCTGAGGCGAGTTGACAATGGAAGACTGTGCAACAGAAGGCCGCACAATGGAAGTCCACTGTATGCATCACAACAGTACAATGGAAGGCCACTGCATGCACCACAACAGTACAACGGCAGGTGCCAGACCAGCTGGGTGAGACAGAAAGTTTGAAGACCCCCAAAATTTGCTCCTTCTCTCCTAATGTCTCAATTTGCTCTCATCCATATTCCACACATTCATGCATGCATATATAGAAGTATGCATAGACAAAGAGCACAGGCACGCACACACACACACACACACACACACACACACGCATGCACACTCGTGCGCATGCGCATGCACACGCACGCACGCACACACACACACACACACACACACACACACACACACACACACACACACACACACACACACACACACACACACACACACACACACACACAGTCTAGTCAGATTATCTTTCCCTCTGTTCACCTGAAGGGTTGTGTTGGGCCTGGACAGTGGACTTTCATACACGATGGGCCCCCTGAGCTTTCACATAAAACGAGGTGATGAAGTGAAGATTGCCTGCTATTGATCTTTTCTCCTAAATTATCCTGACATAAAACGCCTTATCTGTATGAATAACAATGTATTAACGCTGCGCCACAACATTGCTCAAACAGGCAGTCAGTGTCACCCTCATCATCCTCAGGTGTGAGCCCCATTGTGCTTGGTCAACCTGATCTCACAAAATTCTGTGGATTTACTAAATGAAATAATACTAGCAGTATAAGCTGTGCTCAGACCAAACCAATCCCTAACCCTAACCTGTCAGTAAGAAATGTGTTTTGAGAAAAAAATAGTTGAAATTAGAAAAATCTTGAGAGAACACAAGCAAACTTACTGTAGAACTGAACATAGAGCTGTGAGAATATAGAGAAAGCACTTCCATGAGGTCATCACAGAAAACAGAAATCTTTGTGTCTCAAAGATCTGTGTCCATTCCACGGAATTCTGTGACATCATGTTGGCCCAGTCCGGTCCGTGTGCAAACTCCAGACTTCAACTCACAGCTAGAGGGCTGTGTGGAGCAGTTTACTGAAGCTGAGAATGAACTAGAAAAACTCCCCTGCACTGGCCATTACATCAACTTGTTTATTTAGGTCTACAGTGTTTTGGTCTTAGACCTTGGCCATCAGAATAGAGTGACCTAGGCTACTGGGTCATCTCCAGCAAACTGTCAATCTCAGGTCCACTGTGATTTCCTCTGTGGGGCACAAGGTCGATTCCCAATGTAGGGTGAGATGCCTTGCTCAAGGCAGAGGCGTTCCTAGGGTCACCTGGGCCCCCAAGCAAAAATCCAAAGGAATGAACTTTTCAACCAAAATCCCCACTATTTAGTTTATCGTGTGAGTTGTTGTTCATCAGTGGCTTGGGGGCCCCAAGCGCCTGCCTTCCTAGCCTGGTGACGAGATGCGCCTCTGGCTCCAGGGTATCAAAGCTGTGGATGGGGAGGTGGTTGATTCCCCCTATGCCCAAGGCTACATATTGGTCCACTTTTGCCAAATACATATATTTTAAATTATCCTAAGGTAAAAGATGAAAAAAGTCGGCTTCAAACTAGATTTTTCTGCTCCCACTTAAAGGAATAAATGGCAATGTTTCGAGTGAAACCCCTTCTTCAGACGTCTGTGTGTGTGCATGCCCTGTGTGCAGATTATGATTGACAGCCTTAAGAGTTAGCAGTTAACATGTACACATTAGTGCATGGGATAATCTCCTCAGTACAGTAAAACACGGTAATACATTTGCATTAATTTAGTGAAAACAATTTGTGTGTGTGTGTGTGTGTGTGTGTGTGTGTGTGTGTGTGTGTGTGTGTGTGTGTGTGTGTGTGTGTGTGTGTGTGTGTGTGTGTGTGTGTGTGTGTGTGTGTGTGTGCCTGTGTGTGCTGATGTGTTAATGTGTAATGTTTGTCTGTGTGTCCATCTGAAGGCTCATATTCTTACTGTAAATTATCACTTCATGATCACAAATTCAGCGAAAGTCAATGTTGAAAAAAACAAAAAACAAAACAAATGTGCTGATGCAACAGAGCAGCAATTGGTGAGCTATTTCAAAAACACCACACACACACACACACACACACACACACACACACACACACACACACACACACACACACACACACACACACACACACACACACACACACACAGAGGCACACACACACACAGAGGCACACACAGGCACACACACAGAAAGCAGGGGAGCAACTGAAGAGGGAGCAAAATTACTTATTGTATATTACAGTAAGTAGCTTAGCAGTGGTATTTAACATGATAGATTAGCCGCACGGGCTGGGTGGACTGCTGTAAGTTATTTTCTGTGTGGGAACACAGATCAAGCTCACATGGGCCCCCATGACCTAAAAATATGAAAACAGCTCAGATTAGGAAGTATTTTATGTAAACGCCAGCAGGGCTATTGTTCACGGCTGCTGCTGTGGCACGCAACAGTGGCAATGGTAGAGTAGGCTTCCGGGGAAATGTTGACATATTAGACATTTGGAGATGTTGGATAGATAGAATATTTACGCTCAGCACCCTAAATCACGCAGATGGGCCCGCCGGCGGCCCGTTCACTCATAGCTTAAATGTCTCAACTACATCACAACGACATTGTTATGAAGTCATTACAATTTTGTTGACAGTAAGTGTAGTTGTATAACATAGGCTCTGCGTAAAGGGGTTAATGAACACTGTCACAATTTGAAGGTTCCTCCAAACACCTTTCTGCTAATAGTGGAGAACCCAAAGGTTCACAGAGGAACCCCAAAGGTTCTCAGGAGGATCTGAAAGTTCTTGGAAAAATTCCAAAGCTCCTGAGAGAACCTTTATGCCTTGTGTACACCAAGCGCCACCTACGCTACCTGAGCGACGGAGGTCGTTATTTCTCTATGGAGGGAAGGCGAATAATAAAGTTACCAGAGCGAATTCGCCCGGAGTGAAGCGAACTGAGCGACCAGAGCAAATTATAACGATTAAAGTCAAGCTAATCTTATGGTAATGAGCTATGACGTGGTGCGGCGAAAACCAATTGGAACATTCATATCTCCGAATGTCCCAGGCTGTCAAGCCAGAGCCTTTATGTGATTAGCTAAATCAAACATGTCAATGCCGCGTCCAGAAGATAAAGCGAATTCATGGCGAAACTTCTTCAACCACCTCAGCTACCCGGGTAGCGTAGGTTTGCGCTTGGTGTACACAAGGTAATATGTGTTCTTCCACAGTGGCAATGAAAGAGCTTTCAGGGGTTCTTCAGTTTGCCACAGTGGAGGAACCACTAAAGGTTCTTTTGTTTGAGGAACCTTTTAGAAAACCTTGGGGTTCTTCCAGGCACCTACAGGTTCATCAGAGAACATTAGGGGTTCCTGCTCAATGCCAACTGACAGTTCTACCATAAAGACTTGAGAGGCAAAAATGAACAATGTTGACATTTATTGAATGATTGATTGAACATGAGGTTAAAACAATAAAGATCTCTTTGGCGCAGGCTCCCATCTTCTCGTTGAATCGTGGCAGGAGCACATAACCTCCAATCGAAAATGGAGGCGGGCGTAGCCTGCCCCATGTCAGACGGGAACCCACTGGTGACGGTGGCTGCAGGGGTGGAGGTGGCGCCAAAGTCCGCTTAAACTAGAAGGCAGAGAACAGAATGAGTGACAGCTTTTTATAACGGATGTGAAAACGATCCATTGGCCGAGAAGGCACGATGCATGAGTGACGAAAAGGGGGAACCCCAATACTCGTGACGTGATTGGTTGGCAAACCTAGCGTGTTGCTGATGCGAGAACTTGTCAAATAGCGAGAGACTGATTAAAAAGAGACTGGTTAAAAAGAGATTGGTTGACAGCCGAGTAGCTTGAGTCTTCCTGGAAAAACTTTACGCAAGCTCCCATTGAAGTACACTTAGCTGACACCTTTTGCCGAATGACTGAGAGATATTACAGGGTATTGGTTACAGTTCCTGGAGAAGTGTGGGGTTAGGTGCCTTGCTCTGGGGCAATTCAGTCATGGAGGGATGAAGATATATATTTGTAAGGGTGAGGATTGAACCTGCAACCCTGATCCTACAGTCGAACTCCCTACTTAGACCTTGGCTGCCCGATCACGTCTGCCCCCTGTAATCTTTACGGCAGCATGTATGCATATGGAGAAGGAGGCTTTGGAGCTCTCTTAGATTTAAGATTATTTGAAACGTTTGCATTGACACTGTTGACAGTGTTCAGTGACACTGTTAAAACATTATTAGTATATTTCACACTCTGGGATTTTGGTTAATCTAAAACTATGCGAGCACTATGGAATTCTTTTTGGATGTCGAACTATATTTCAAACTATAGGAGCACGGTTAGTCTAATACAAGATGTGGTATAAGCATTTAAGAACATTTGGGTTAATTGATCAAATATGCAATAAGCAAACATGCATACACTTGTACACTGAGCAGCTGATGAAGCATTGTGCAATGGAAACAAATGCACAAACACAGATGTCACAAATGTCCTGTTGCATTCTCTCTCAGTGTGCCAATTCCTGCTGTGAACTCCTTGAATTCACCAGCAGTGAAATGTCATTTCACTCTGCTTTGGTAGGCCGTGCCCCCCTAGTGACACAACAACTTCAGCATTGCTACTAGTCAGGTCAAGAGCAATGGAAGTACTTTCTGAGTTCCCGAAAAATCTGGAACTCCTCCCACTTTGTCAGGAAGCAAACAACCATTAGCAAACCAAGGGAGGCAGGTCAGCCATGCCGTTTGGGAAATGTTAATTGTTATTCTCTTGCAGACCAAGTCTCAAGGAGATTTGAAAGTCGATGGTAATCAGTCTAGGTCTACGCAGGTCTTCTAAACTTGATTCCATTTATTTTTGTGAACAATTTCAGAGTGAACTCAAAAATGGTGCGTTATTTTACACTAATGCGTTTTACAATGTTGCACCAATGCAAAATCCATATCACACACTTAAGATAGATATAAGATATTGTAGATGGGCCTCTGGTTTAATCATTCCCCATTTACCATGGCAAAACAGAAATATTACATTGAAAAGAATCCAGCTAATGTGTGAAATTACACTTGAATTACATCAGCAAATCGAACCATTGAAATTACACATTTTAAAATTTTAATTTTTTTAAAAAAAGTGACCCCAAGAATGGAAGATTTTTGTAATGGTACAAAAAATTAAACTGCTCTGTACTGGGTAACCTGTACAGGGGTTTAGGACCACTTGGTGGTGTGGGCGGGATAAACGGTTGTCTGTCAAATTGCCTCTGGACTTAAAGGAGAATTCCGACCATTTTGGCAAGATATCTGATTCTGGCCAAGGGATAATGGCTAAAGGGGAGCCTGCGAGAAATATTCATGCGCACTGCACAAAGTTGTTCAATTGCGCTGTTTTCAGCTGTTTTCAGCTGTTTTCAATGAAAGCGGGAGGCAGCAGGCAAATGTTTCACCTTCTATGAAGCTTTTAGCGTGTATCAAAATGCACACACAACGAACTCTAATTGGTCATTTTAGCATTAGCTAGCACAGACATGATACATTTGGAGATATCAGAAATGGCGCACCTACCTCTCCCAACTTCCGTCTTCCAGACGTCCTTAGAAATTGATAGCAGAAGTCATACGTTATAGTAATCCATTTTCTTTTTGTCCACCAAAAACGACCCTCAGGAACTGAGCTATACACATGGCTATGTTTGTTATTGTTTCGTAGCAGACATCTAACTGGTTTCAACACCCATTTGCCTGTCCCTGGGAGCAAATTCAATTTGCGGCCGCTAGGGGGCGTCTACATTTCTAGGCTACCAATTTACACATCCCAATGGCCTCATAGCAAAGACAATATGTTTGAGGAATATATGAATAATTAAGCAACAGCAAATAAAATGACAGAAGATATTACACAAAAACAACTACTGGTGTCAGTTTTGGCCCCACTTGTGCATCTAAAGCTGATGATAACCGGACAACTTTGAGCAATGTTGCAGGGCAACAACAAAATTGGGCCCTGAGTTTTTGATGGAAGGTTTAAAAAAGTTGTATGGTATTGATCCAAGTTCTCTTGATGAACAGATTGGTAACAAACAGTCCAAACAGCATCTTACTGCATTTAATATATGTATAACATTCATTATGTTCAACTGTTTAAATCACATTTGAGTTTTTCTTTTACCCGACATGTTTCGACGGTAAAACTTCGTCTTCATCAGACGGTCACTCTGAAGAAGATGAAGAGGGAAGTTATATCGTCAAAATGTGTCAGGTAAAAGAAAAAACTTTAACATGTCTGAAGATAAAGAAAAACTCAAATGTGATCTTATTGTATTGTTACCCAGAAACATTAATAACATATTATCATCTTAAAGCGATACTGCAATATTTCTGGACATAACACCTCCCCTTTAGTTGAATAATTGAGTTTTACCTTACTTCTGTTCTTCACCATCCTAGTCTGGTGATGCTATTTCTGATTCCTAGCAAGCCATTATCACTGACTCTTATGGGCCCAGCAAGCTGCTAGCTTGACTCAATAATCAACACTTGAGATTTTCTTTTACTTAAGACATGACATTAAGAAAATATCAAGTGTGGATTTAAACAGTTAGACATAATGAACACCATACACCAATTAGGTTAGCTTGGAGGTAGAATTGGCATTGGGCAGACTGCGGGAACAGCTGGAAGTAGGCCTACAGCAGAAGGATAAAACGTAGTCATTTACCTGTGGAGTGGAGGTGTAAAATGAGCTGAGATTTCCAGAAATGGAGCAGTATCGCTTAAAGGGTTAAATTTAAGGGCTTCCCATTTCCCAGAAAGAGGAAATATTTCTTCAGGAAAAAAAAGCGCCCAGCCCTGTGATGCCCTCGCGTGCCACTGCTGATTAAGTGCCAGCTTAAAAGGCCAGCCGTTCTTGTATCGTACATGTTGTGCAGTACACAGTGTACGTGCCTTGTGTGCCACTGTCGCTTCCTGCTCTTTTAATTGATATACTGTATTGGTGACTAAGAGTAACCGTCCTGCAGTATTCTACTGGAGATTTCTCATCGCAACAATTTGGGCAAGTTCCTGGCACCTTGTCAAGACGATCAGGAAAATTGAGATTGATGGCGCATCAGAAACATTGATATGTAAAGCCATTAATTCGTAACTGTTGCGAAAAATGTATTTTCACACTTTAAAGGCTTAAAACTAACATGACACAAAGAAGGTTTCATGACTTAATGTGCTGTGATATGGGATGTATCGGGAAAAAATTAAGAGATTTTGTGAGTTGGCACAGAGAAACGAGAGAAAAGTGCTGGCCTTCCAAAAGCCTTAAACAAGTAAGTGCTTCTTTCTATATTCTCTATATCTTTACTCAGTAGAAAAGCTTTCATATTCATGTTATACACTGTATACTGGCGCAATGAGTGCTTTATTGCACCCTATTCAGCAGGCTCTCCACAAAGAATAAGATTTTCTATCTGAACAAGTACAATACAGACAAATACAGATGGACAGCCATCACCCACCCCACCCAGACTCCCAAACCCACCCACACCCACACCCACACCCACACACACACACACACACACACACACACACACACACACACACACACACACACACACACAAGAGCTGTTTTTCTTGAAGACTCGTGTCAAAAATAGATTACATGTGAACTACTTTAGGTCAGGTGCTTTTTGAAACAGTACGAGCATCAGAAATGTGTGCGTGTGTGCATGACTTAATCTGTTACATGACTCTATATTAAGTCAGCTGCCTTTTTGTATGCGTGCATGAGCTTCTGAGAAGGGCTTGTGTGTGTGTGTGTGTGTGTGTGTGTGTGTGTGTGTGTGTGTGTGTGTGTGTGTGTGTGTGTGTGTGTGTGTGTGTGTGTGTGTGTGTGTGTGTGTGTGTGTGTGTGTGTGTGTGTGTGTGTGTGTGCGCCTGTGTGTGTGTCCGTGCGTGTGGGTGTGGGTGGGTGTCCGTGTGTGTGTGTGTTTGAATGTTAATCTTTATTACATGTCCATTTATTTTAATCTATTTGAAGTGAACTGACATTTTTAACAAGGAGAGGGGCGTGCGTGCGTATACATATATGTTTGTGTGTGTGTGTGTGTGCAGGCTGCTGCTGGAGATGTGTGGGGTAGCTTCCATGTCCTGTGTGTGTGTGTGTGTGTGTGTGTGTGTGTGTGTGTGTGTGTGTGTGTGTGTGTGTGTGTGTGTGTGTGTGTGTGTGTGTGTGTGTGAGTGTGGATAGCTTTCATGTCCTGTGTGTGTGTGTGTGTGTGTGTGTGTGTGTGAGTGTGGATAGCTGTGTGTCCTGTGTGTGTGTGTGTGTGTGTGTGTGTGTGTGTGTGTGAGTGTGGATAGCTTTCATGTCGTGTGTGTGTGTGTGTGTGTGTGCGTGTGTGTGTGTGTGTTGTGTGTGTGTGTGTGTGTGTGTGTGTGTGTGTGTGTGTGTGTGTGTGTGTGTGTGTGAGTGTGGATAGCTTTCATGTCCTGTGTGTGTGTGTGTGTGTGTGTGTGTGTGTGTGTGTGTGTGTGTGTGTGTGTGTGTGTGTGTGTGTGTGTGTGTGTGTGTGTGTGTGAGCGTGGATAGCTTTCATGTCCTGTGTGTGTGTGTGTGTGTGTGTGTGTGTGTGTGTGTGTGTGTGTGTGTGTGTGTGTGTGTGTGTGTGTGTGTGTGTGTGTGTGTGTGTGTGTGTGTGTGTGTGTGTGTGAGCGTGGATAGCTTTCACGTCCTCATCCTACCCCTCCTCAAACTGGGTCACATTCCACTCCCCATCATCACATGCATGCCAAGGAAGTGTGTTGGACAAGGTGTGGACACTTTTCCCTCTCCTCTTCCCTTCTCTTCTCTTCTCTTCTCTTCTCTTCTCTTCTCTTCTCTTCTCTTCTCTTCTCTTGTCTTGTCTTGTCTTTTCTTTTATTCTCTTCTCTTTTCTTTTCTTTTCTTTTCTTCTCTTCTATAGAATTTGCTCGCATCTGTGTGTGTGTGTGTGTGTGTGTGTGTGTGTGTGTGTGTGTGTGTGTGTGTGTGTGTGTGTGTGTGTGTGTGTGTGTGTGTGTGTGTGTGTGTGTTTGTGTGTGTGTGTGTTCGTGTGCGTGTGCGTGCGCACACATGCACACAGTCCAACACAAGCTCATGTACACACATAAAACATAAATATCCATGCCTGAAATACAAACTGTTTTCTCACCTTATCTCACCCTCTCCTATCCCTATCTCTCTCTCTCTCTCTCTCTCTCTCTCTCTCTCTCTCTCTCTCTCTCTCTCTCTCTCTCTCTCTCTCTCTCTCTCTCTCTCTCTCCGTCTGTCTGTCTGTCTGTCTGTCTGTCTGTCTGTCTCTCTCTCTCTCTCTCTCTCTCTCTCTCTCTCTCTCTCTCTCTCACACACACACACACACACACACACACCACACCACACACATATACATGCACATACACTCGATGACCTCCTCTCCCCATACCCACATAACCCCCCCCCCACACACACACACACACACACGCATGAGCGCGCACATACACACACCATATACACTGCCATGTTCCGGCTTAGGCTAGGCTACGACGAAATCGGCCAGGCTGTGTTGCAGACCATGAATAAGAGCTCCGCTATGCATCGAACGACCTCGCTTCCCAATCCAATCCCAGGGCGTCACTGAAGAGAGAGAACGTAAATCTCAATCTAAAGTCTTGTGTGAATGGGCTACATTCATCTTGCCAAATGAATGGCATTGTAAAAATTAGCCACAAAAAACCCCATTATCCCCACAAGAAGGGAAGAAAATGGTGATGCCCGATTTAAGAATTAGATTGCACGGCAACACAAGAGATCCCCCCCTCCCCTCTTCCTCAACACGAGCACGCACGCACGCACGCACGCACACACACATGCACATACACACATGTGCACTCACCGACCTCTTCTCTCCATACATGCATACACACACATACACATTCAAATAGGCCTACTGCTTAGATACATGCCCATGTACACTCACTGACCTCTTCTCCCCACCCACACACACATAGTGTCACAGACACACACACACACACACACACACACACACACACACACACACACACACACACACACACACACACACACACACACACACACACACACACACACACACACACACACACACACTTGCGTTCACACAGACACACACATAACCTCATGGGCTGGCCTTCTATACTGGCTAATGTAATGTAATGTAATGTAATGTAATGTAATGTCATCCAATGTAACAGACCCTCCATGGACCAGATGTACACAAGGGATTCAGTTGCTCAATTTTATTTGTCTGCATTCATCAAAAACAAAACATGCACACGACCAGGGTATCACATCGACTGCAACTCCAGCGTGGGAAGATCTAGCCTACATACACACACATACACACACTTTCAAATACTACTTACAGTTTGTAGATACATGCCCATGTACACTCGCTGACACCATACCCCCCCCCCCACACACACACTCACACACACATAACCTCATGGGCTGGCCTTCTATACTGGCTAATGTAATATAATGTAATGCAACAGCAAACATGCACACAACCAGGGCATCACATCGACTGCAACTCCAGCGTGGGAAGATCTACTGTAGCCTACATACACACACATACACACACTTTCAAATACTACTTAGATACATGCCCATGTACACTCGTTGACCTCCCCCCCACACACACACGCACACACACACAACCTCATGGGCTGGCCTTCTTTCTATGCTGGCCTAGTTGTTGTGCTAATCTCAGTGTCTCCAAAGCCGTTTGAGTCAATAGGGAAACAGGTGCAATCAATGGACACATTCTGCCCAGTAAGCTATGGCGTTCCAGGTCAGTGGTGTGAAGTGTCTCCTGCAGTGTTAGTGGAGTAGTCCCCCGGCTGACCTCTGTCACCCCACCGTCACCTCTACTGACCCACTTTACTTATCTCAGTCAGCCCAGTGCTTCCCCAAACTCTTTTTTTCATGCTGGTACCCGTCTTTCTGATATAAGAGGACGTGTATTTTTGTGACCGTAGCCCCGTAATAATGCACGCCGTAACTCCAGTGGCACGCTGTAATAGTCATTGAAAAGTTCGCTACCATAGTACTACAATAGTATGACATAACACAAGGCCTTAAAGTGATACTGTCCCATTTTTGGAAATAAGCTTATTTTACACCTCCCCTCGAGTTAACTGATAGGGTTTTACCGTTGTAACTCCAGTGGCACGCTGTAATAGCCATTGAAAAGTTCGCTGCCATAGTACTACAATAGTATGACATAACACAAGGCCTTAAAGTGATACTGTCCCATTTTTGGAAATAAGCTTATTTTACACCTCCCCTCGAGTTAACTGATAGAGTTTTACCGTTGTAACTCCAGTGGCATGCTGTAATAGTCATTGAAAAGTTCGCTACCATAGTACTACAATAGTATGACATAACACAAGGCCTTAAAGTGATGGTTTGGAGTAAATTCACCCTAGGGTTATTTGAAGCGTGACATCAGTCAAGTTGCCCAGCCCAAGTGTTTTCTACCTTGGCCGAACCATTGGCCGAGTTACCAAATAATCCCGAATTGCTTTATCTCCAAAATTACCACACTTGAATCACATGCCATGACACCCAACTTCTACAGTAGTACAAATACGGTCTGTACTTACAAAACCATGCATTTGCAAGTTTGTACGTAGTCCAGGAGTTTATTATTATAGTACTCAAAGTAACGTCCCTGTGCACAACCACTGTCCAGGTGATGGTGATGTGCAGTAAGAGTAATCCAAGTAAATGAAGGATGAATCACCGCACACTGGTATCTTTGCTGGTAGTTTATTTATTTATTATTATAGTATTATAGTATTATTATACCATATTATATTATTGTACTGCAGGGGCAATTCAAGGTATTTGGGGGCCTTAGGCAGAGCGGCTTGGTTGGTACTCCTTTTTTTCTCTTCACACTATTGGTGAGGGCCCCCTTCAAAACAGATTTTGATAGCAGTATCTCAAGATTTTTTTGGTCTTTTCACGACTTTACTGACAGGACAGTTTGAAAGGTGGACAGTAAGTGAATGGGGAGAGAGACGGGGAGGGGTCGGCAAATGACCTAGGCCGGGAATTGAACCCGGGTCGGCCAGATGGCAGACAAGTGCCCTACCGGTTAGATACTGAGCAACATTTTATTGGCTGTTTTCTGTATCAGTCTTGCAGTTTGCAATGCGTTGAAGTGCTTTTATTTAATTTAACATTCATTTGCTCCTGAAATATCCACGGAAGTAATTGAAACTTTAAAAAAATGCTGCATTGATTATGGAACTTGCCGCATTGAATTGAATTGTCCATGCCCCACATTGCATTGCATTGCATCGCCGAATCAATTATTGTTGACACCACTAGTATCTATCATTGCACTTCTCTGTCTTTGAATTTAGGGTGGGTTCACAGAGTTCACCTCAGTCACAAAGTTGTCATCTCTGTCTTTTGAATAGAATAAGATGGCCAGGCCCTGCCGTGTCCAAACAGTAGGGCACTCGCCCGCCATGCGGCTGACCCAGGTTTGATTCCCGGCCCGGGTCTTTTGCCGCCCCCTCCCCGTCTCTCTCTCCCCACTCGCTTCCTGTCACCACCTTCACTGTCCTATCATAAATAAAGTCAAAAAGACCGACAACAACAAAAAGAAGAACATAGCTAACCAGTCCTTACCCTGGGAGCCGCCCTCCTTCACGTGGCCCTTGGCAATTGCCTGGTTTGTGTGCCTGCTTGTGAAAGACCTGCTGTAGTAGTCTTTGTGACCCACTTTTCTATACCTTAACCTAGTGATGGAGGTCACCTCGCTCACCTCTCTCTACCCGTATAGTCTGACTGACCTACTTTCTCTCCATCACATGAGCCGCGTGGAGACGGATAGGAGGGGATCCAAGACATGGCCCAGTGGCCCTGTGTTGACTGCGCTGCGCTGCGTACTAGTGCTGACACAGGCCTTCTTGTCTTTTGTGTGTATTGCTGTTTATGTGGTGAAGTGGGTGTGGGGGTGTGGGGTAGGGGCTGGAGGAAGGGGGGAAGGGGGTCATTTTTGTCAATGTGCTCTTGTCGCATTCAAGAGTCAAGTTTCAGAGTTTGTTTGCTGTTGATTGATTGCTGCACGACTTAATGGAGTTCGTTGATATAGACTGGTCATGTCAGTACAGTGGGTTAGTGTGTGTGTGTGTGTGTGTGTGTGTGTGTGTGTGTGTGTGTGTGTGTGTGTGTGTGTGTGTGTGTGTGTGTGTGTGTGTGTGTGTGTGTGTGTGTGTGTGTGTGTGTGTGTGTGTTTGGGGTTGGGGGATGGGGTTTGGGGATAGGATGTGCAAACAACATGGTGTCTTTACAATGCTGAATGTATAGGCAAACTTATGTAAGCTCTAGTGCATTGGTGATGAGTTCACAAAAATGGTTTGCTTTCCAAAACATTTCAGTAAACTTACAGGTCACTCCATCTAGCTTTGCTGTTGGCTTCACTACATCACATTAAATGTGATCAAAAACATTTTAGTGGCATTTTGACGTACGTACTGTGTGTGTGTGTGTGTGTGTGTGTGTGTGTGTGTGTGTGTGTGTGTGTGTGTGTGTGTGTGTGTGTGTGTGTGTCTGTGTGTCTGTGCGTGCGTGCGTGCGTGCGTGCGTGTGTGTGTGTGTGTGTGTGTGTGAGTGTGTGTGTGTGGGTGGGGAGAAGAGGTCAGCGAGTGTACATGGGCATGTATCTAAGTATTATTTCAATGTGTATGTGTGTGTATGTATATATGGGGAGAAAAGGTCGGCGAGTGCACATGTGTGTGTGTGTGTGTGTGTGTGTGTGTGTGTGTGTGTGTGTGTGTGTGTGTGTGTGTGTGTGTGTGTGTGTGTGTGTGTGTTTGTGTATGTATGTGTGTATGTGTGTGCGTGCGTGTTTGTGTATGTATGTATGTATGTATGTATGTGATGTGAGCACAGGTGGTCGCACCTGCTTGGCATTTCTGTCTGACGTACCTCGGATGGTGCCATTGTGCAGGCTGCAGGGTCGTTAACTGGGGGGCCACCTTTCACTGATGTTTCGTGCCGTTGTCCCCCAGAACATATCTGGGTTGTGGAGCCACGGCAGGGACGTCTCCCTGCCACCCCCTGCAGCCTGATGAAGGATCTGTGTTTGCCCCACTCTCTGACCCCTGTGTTATTGTTGTTGTGTGTGAAACGAGTCGCAGGGGACTGTGCATGGCAGGGACGTCCATCTCCCTGAGTCAAGCACAGGCCTGGCCGCATACCAAACATTTTCCTCAAGAGCCTTGAGCCATTTCCCCCATGTGCCATCCTTCCTTCTGAGCCATAGCCAGAAGCTCCCTTCCTCTGCCTCCTGTGCAAGGTCACAAAGAGCTCGCCTCCTGATAGAACCTGTGACACTCAGGGTTTTCAGTAGCCTCTGTGTGGATGTCCCGGTGAAACCCCTGCATCCGACTTCCAATGGGATGGTGAATGGTCTCCATCCAGCTTGTGAGCATGTTGCTGCCAGCTCTGCGTACTTGTCCTCCTTCCGTTCTTATGCAGACTCCATGTGCCCCTCCCATGGTACTGTCAGCTCTACCATGAGAGAATGGGCTTTAGGGTTGGACTTGGGGAACGACAGAGATGGCAGTGTTCTTCTGTGTCAAACCAGGTGAGAAGGTTCCAAGGGCTCGGTAAGGTGTCTTATGTGGCCCTCATCCAGAAACTCAGTCTTGTCTGGGGAGTTCTCCACAAAGTGATGGTTCTGTTTAGCACAGCCTCCCAAGTAGTCCATCTGCCTTGCTGTTGCTGGCTCACCGCTGTAATCTTGTATATTTCCTCTTCCATTTTGGCAACTTCAGAGATCACAAGATCCTTCCTCTCCTTCCTGCCTTAAAATTGATTCTATAGCTCAACCAGGAGCCAGAACAGGGACTTTAAAATTGGTGTGATGTAGTCAAAGCTTTTTGTTCTTGTAAGGAGCCTTGCAGTTGCATTTTGGATATGTTGGAGCTGTTTAATAGTCTTCATAGGGAGGCCTATGTAGTCAGTCTTATGTGAAATGAAAGCATGCACTAGTATTTCTAGATCTTGTTTAGACAAAAGACCCATAATTTTAGAAATGTTTTTGAGATGATAGAATGCAGACTTAGCAATGGCTTTCATGTGACTGTTTAGAATTGAGTTCACTATTAATAATAATAATAATAATAATAATAATAATTGTATTTGTATAGCACTGTGTCATACAAGGCATGTAACTCAAAGTGCTTAACAAATGGGAAAAAACATTGTTAGAGATAGATTTAAGGGGCCCCCGGGGGGGGGAAAAAAAAACCCCAAAAAATTAAATAAAGGTTTTTTTTTTTTTTTTTCCCCCAATGCCCCTTTGGGGGGTTTTTTGGCTCCCCCGGGGGGGTTGGGGGGCCCCCGGGTTTTTTTAAAAAATTTTTAAAAAAATTTTTTTGGGGTTTAAAAAAAAAAGGGGGGGAAAAAAGGGGTTTAATTGGGGAAAACCCCCCCCCAAAAAAGGGGCCCAAAAAAAACCGGGGGGTTTCCAATTTTTCCCCGGGGGCCCCTTTTGGGGGTTTTTTTGGGGGGGGGGGTTTTTTAAAAAAAAGGGGAAGGGGGCCTTTTTTGGGGGGGGGGGGTTTTTTTTTTCCCCCTTTTTCCCCGGGGCCCCCTTTTTTTGGGGGGGGGGGGGGAAAAGGGGCCCTTAGCCCCCCCGGGGAAAAAGGGGGGAAAAAAAAGGGGTTTTTTTTGGGGGGGGAAAGTTTTTTGGGTTTTTTTAAAAATTTTGGGGGGTTTTTAAAAACCTTGGGGGGGAAAAAAGGGGGGGTTTTTTCTTTTTTTTTTTTTTTTTTTAAGTTGAAAAAAAAATTTTTGGGGGGGGAAAAAAATTTTTTTTTAAAAATTTTCCCGGGGGAATTTCCCCCCTTTTTTTGGGGGGGCCCCAACCCCCTTTTTTTTTTTAAAAAAAAATTTTTTTTTTTAATTTAAAATTTAAAATTTTTTTTTAAAAAAATTTTTTTTCCCGGGGGGGTTTTTCCCCTTTTTTGGGAAAAAGGGCCCTTCCCCAAATTTTTTAAAAGGTTAAAAAAAAAACCCCGGGTCCCCCCCCCCCCCCCCCAAAAAAAAAAAAGGTATTTTGAAAAAAAGGGGGGGGGGGAAAACCCCCGGGGAAAAGGGGGGGCCCCCCAAAAAAAAAAAAAACCCCCCGGGGGGTTTTTGGGGGGGGAAAAAATTTTTTTAAAAAATTTAAAAAGGGGGGGGCCCCCCAAAAAAAATTTAATTTTTTTTTTTTAAATGCAAAATTTTATTTTTAAAAAAACCCCCAAATTTTTTTTGGAAAAATTTTTTTTTTTTTTTCCCCTCTTTTTTTTTTGTTTTTAATTTTTCCCCAAAAAAAAAAAAAATTTTTTAAAACCCTTTTAAAAAATTTTAAAAATTTAAATTTTTTTTTAAAAAAAATTTTTTTTTTTTTAAAATTTTTTTTTCCCCCCAAAAATTTAAAAGGGGGGGGAAAGGGGTTTTTTCCCCCCTTTTTTTTTCCCCCTTTTGGGGGGTTTTCCCCCCCGGGGGGGGGGTTTTTTGGCCGGGGGGGGCCCTTTTTAAAAAAAAAATTTTTCCCTTTTTTTTAAAAAAACCCCCCCCCCATGAGGGGCCCCCCGGGTTTTGGGGTTTTTTTTTTCCCGGGGAATTTTTTTTTTTTTTTAAAACCCCCCGGGGGGGCCCATTTTTTTTGGGGGGGAAAAAGGGGCCCCCCCCCAAAAACTTTTTTTTTGGGGGTTTTAAAAAAAATTTTTTTTTAAAAAAATTTTTTTTTTTAATTTTTTTTTTTAAAAAAAACCCCCAAAAGGGGGGGGGAAAAAAGGTTTTTTTAAAAAAGGGGGTTTTTTTTTTTTTGGCCCCGTTTTACCCCCCCGGGGTTTTCCCCTTTTTTTGGGGGGTTTTTTTTCCCAAAATTTTTTTAAAAAAAAATTTAAAGGGGGGGGGTTTTTTTTTTTTGGGGGAAAAAATTTTTTTAAAATTTTTTTGTTTTAAATTTTTTTTTAAAGGGTTTTTTTTTTAAAAAAAAAAAAACCCAAGGGGGGGTTAAAAGGGGGGGCCCCCCAAAAATTTTGGAAAAAAAATTTTTTAAAACAAAAAAAAATTTTTTGGGGAAAAAGGGGCCCCCAAAAAAAAAAAAATTTTAAAATTTTGGAAAAGGGGGGGGGTTTTTTTTTTTGGGGGCCCCCCAAAAAACCCCCCCCAAAATTTTTTCCCCATGGGGGAAAAAATTTTTAAAAGGTAAAGGGGGCCAAAAAAAAAATTTTTTTTTTTGGGGGCTTCCCCTTTTTTTTTAAAAAAAAAATTTTGGGGAAAAAATTTTTGGGAAAAATTTTTTTCCCCCCCATTTTTTTTTTTGGGGGGGGGTTTTTTTTTTGGGGGGGGAAAAAAAAAAGGTCCCCCCGCCCTTTTAAAATTTTTAAATTTCCAAAATTTTTTTTTCCGGAAAAAAAAAAGGGGGGGGGGGGGGTTTTTTTTTAAAATTTTTTTTTTTTAATTTTTTTTGAAATTTTTTTGAAAAAAGGGGGGGAAAGGGGGGGCCCCAAAAAAATTTTTTTGGGGGGCCCCCCCGGGGGGGGCCCCCCTTTGGGGGGGGCCCTTTGGGGAAAAATTGGGTTCAATTTTTTGGGAAAAATTTTTTTTTTTTTTTTGGGGGGGTTTTTTTAAAAATTTTTTGGGGGGGGGCCCCCCCTTTTTTTAATTTTTTTTTTTTTCCCCCCCAAAAAAAAAAAAAAGGGGTTTGGGTTCGGGGAAAAACCCCCAAAAAGGGGGGGTTGGGGAAAAAAAGGGGGAAAAAAAAAAGGGGGGGGTTTTTTTTTTCCCCAAAAAAAAAAAAAATTTTTTTTTTTTTTGGCCCCCCCCCCCTTTTTTTTTCCCCTTTTTTTTTTTTCCCCTTGGTTTTAACCCCCTTTTTCCCCTTTGGGGAAAACCCCCCCCCAAAAAAAACCCCCCACCCTTTTTAAAAAAAACCCCCCCAAAACAAAAACCCCCCAAAAAAAAAAAACCCCCCGGAAGGGGGGGGGGGGGGGGGGGGGGGGGGGAAAAAAAGGGGGAAAAAAAGGGGGGGGGGGGAAAAGGGGGGGGGGGAAAAAAAAAAAGCGAAAAAAAAAATTTTTTTAAAAAGGGGGGTTTTTTTTTTTCCCCCCCCTTTTTTTTCCCCCCAAAAAAGGGGGGGGAACCGGGGGTTTTTTCCCCCCCCCTTTTTTTTTGGGGGTTTGGGGGGGGGAGATTTTTTTAAAAAAACCCCCCCCGGGGGGGGAAAACAAAATTTTTTTTCCCAAAATAAAAAAAAGGGGGGGGGGCCCCCCCCCCCAAAAAAAGGGGGGCCCAAAATTTTTTTAAAAAAATTTTTGGGGAAAAGGGGTTTTTTTTAAAAAAAAAAACCCAACAAAAAAAAAAAAGGGGGGGGTTTTTGCGGGGAAAAAAAAAAAAAAATTTTTTTTTCCCCTTTTTTAAAAACCCCCCTTTTTTAAAATTTTTTAAAAGGGGAAAAAAAAAAAAAAACCGGTTTTTTTTTTTTTAAAAAAATTTTTTTAAAAAATTTTTTGGGGGGGGGAAAAAAAAAACAAAACCCCCCCCCTTTTTTTTAAAAAAAACCCCAAACCCCCCCCCAAAAACCACAAAAACCCACACAAAAAAAACAAAACCCAAAACCCCCCCCCCCCCCCAAAAAACCAAAAAAAGGGGGGTTTTTTTAAATTTTAAAAAACCTTGGGGGAAAAAGGGGGAAAGGGGGGGGTTTGGGGGGGGGGGTGTGTGTGTGGTGTGGGGGTTTGTGTGTGTTGTTTTGTGTTTTTTTTTGGTGTGTGTGTTTTGGGTGTGGGTGGGGGTTTGTGTGGGGGGTTTTTGTTTGTTGTGGGGGGGGGGGGGGGTTTTTTTGGGGGGGTTTGGGGGGGTTTAAAAGGGGGGGGTTTTGGGGGGTTTTTTTTTTTGGGGGGGGGGTCCTTTTGGTGGGTTCGGGTTTTTTGGGGGTGCGGGGGGGGGAAAATTTGGGGGGGGTTTTTTTTGGGGGAAGGGGCGGGGGGGGGGGGGGGTGGGGGGGTTTGTGGGGGGGGGGGAGGGTTTTTGGGTGGGGGGGGGGGGTTTTTTTTTGGGGGGGGGGGGGGTTTTTTTTTTTTGGGGGGGGGGGTTTGGGGCCCCAAAGGGGGGGGGGCCCCCAAAATTTTTAAAGGCCTTAAAAAACCCCAAAAAAAAACCCCCCCCCCCCCCCCCCCCCCCAAAAAAAAAAAAAAAAAAACCCACACAAAAAACCCCAACACACACACACACACAACACAACCCACACACACACACACACACACACACAGGGGGGGAAAGAGGGGTGTTTCTTATGAAGCCCATTCAGTGTTGAGCACATGGTGTTGATAAACAGGCTGGGAACCGGGGATGAAGAGTGAGAGTGTGTGTGTGTGTGTGTGTGTGGGGTGTGTGTGTGTGTGTGTGTGTGTGTGTGGTGTGTTGGTGTGTGATTGTTGGGGTTGGTGTGGTGTGTGTGTTGGTGTGTGTGGTGGTGTGTGAGGATGGTGAGTGGGTATTTGTGTGTCTGTGGGGCAGTGAGGAGTGAGGATGGAGTAGGTGTGTGTGGGTGTTTGGGGGGCTCAGTATCTGCCATTGAGAAAGGGGGTTTGAGTGAGCCAGTTTTGTGGTGTATGATTCCGAGCGTTTTGCGGCGCTCGTCCCGTGCGCGCCCCTCCTGGCGTGTTCAGTGTGTGCAGGAGAGAGGGGGGTGATGGGTGGTGGTGGTGGTGTGGTGTGTGTGCAGGAGGAGTGGAGGGGGAGTGGTGTGATGGTGGGGTGGTGGGTGTGTGGTTCTGTGTGCAGGAGAGTGGGGGGAGGTGGGTTGATGGTGTGGTGGTGTGTGTCTGTGTGCAGGAAGCGGGAGGGATCAGGGGTCCCAAACAGTTTGTGGGCTGAGGCCGGTTAAATAGTTTCCCTTGGAGGAGTTGGAATAACACGCCACACCACACAAACACACAACCCACACACACACACAACACACACACACACGCAGGCGCACAAGCAACGCACACACCGGACATGCACACACACACACAAAATGCCCCACACACTTAGATCCTCTTGGAAGACTTGGAAAACAACGCCAACACACACAACACACACAAAACACACACACACACACACACACACACACACACACACACACACACACACACACACACACACACACACACACACACACACACTTAGATTCTCTTGAGGACTTGGAATAACAACCCCACCCCTTGGCTCTATTGGACCAGTGCTCAAACAAGCACAGAAGGGAGCACCAAAAACAGTGTGTGTGTGTTTGAGCGTGTGTGTGTGTGTGTGTGCGAGTGTGCGTGAGCGTGTGCATGCGTTTGGAGCCAGTGATGTGTGTGTATATGTGTGTGTGTGTGTGTGTGTGTGTGTGTGTGTGTGTGTGTGTGTGTGTGTGTGTGTTGTGTGGTGTGTGTGTGCGTGTGCGTGTGTTGGGGAGCCAGTCGTCCTTACTATGTGTGTGTGTGTGTGTGTGTCGCGTGCGTGGTGTGTGTGCGTGATGCATGTGTGTTGTGGTTGTGCGTAATTGGCAATGCTCTATAGCTACCGAACTCAAACAGTGTTAAGAGTAGTGCCACGGACACACCCGCGCAAAGGTCATAGAAACATCACCTGGAAAGGCAAGCATAAAATAGATCATGTTTCTCAAAGTGGCGGAAGCCCCCTAGGGGGCGCGAGGTATTGGAGTGGGGGCGTGTGGTCAGAGGTTTTTCTTTATTTGAATACTTTTGCTTGTGCCATGTCACAATTGCATGTACATCACATATATTCTATTATCACTATATTTGGAACATCATAGTAGCTATAACGTGTTAATAGGGATTATAAACTTACTAAGGCCTATTATTGATTTCCGTGACCATTTTGCTGGGGGGGGGGGGGGGGGGGCACAGTAAAATCCATCAACTTGGAAACCTACATAGATGATCTCCCCATGGTGTAATGGTGTCAGCAAGGCATGGGGGGGGGGGCTAAATCACTCTCCTCCAGTGAGCCTCTGTTACCTTGACAGATATCCGTATGTGACCTTGTGTGTGTGTGTGTGGTGTGTGTGTGCGTGTGTCTGTGTGTGTTGTGTGTGTCTGTGTGTGTGTGTGTCTGTGTGTGTGTGTGCGTGTGTGTTTGTGTGGGTGTCTGTGTTGTGTGTGTCTGTGTGTGTGTGTGTCTGTGTGTGTGTGTGCGTGGCGTGTGGGCTCTTATAGCCGCCTGAACTCAAACAGTGTTAATAGTAGTGCCGTGGACACCAAAAGGTCACGTAAAGTAGTGCCATGGACACCAAAAGGTCACCAAAGAAACAAGACAGCATTCATAGATCAGACATGGCAAACTTTGGTCCGAGGGCCACATGCGGCCCCGTGAGCCATTTAATGTGGCCCCCAGAGCCCTTACAAGAAAGACAGGGTTTAAATCCAAATTCAAAAAGTTACTCAACATTCTTAAATGTAACTAAAACAAGAGTCTAGCTAATTTAAGATTAACCAAAGACATAGGCTTCGTCTAAATATGTGCAGGAATATCATTGCTGCCAAGTTACGTCAGCGCACACTATGTTTATTATTGACGACACGGGCAAGTTGTCTGTGGCATCCGGCCCTTCGGTCAATATTCTAAACCCAATGCAGCCCTCGGGCCAAAATAATTGCCCACCCCTGTCATAGATGAACCAGGGTATAATAGTGTGTGGCACAGCGTGGCAATGCCAATCCTCCCCAGATACAGATATTAATAAACTAGTGCCATGATTTTCAAAGGTGGATTACTGCACGGGCCTACTGGGCCAAGGCCCAGGGGCCCCTAATCAAGGGGGCCCTTAAGCCCAAGCCTTTAAGTTTTCTTTTTCATCTTGCGTTAGAATCACACTTTAAAAAAAAATAAATCTATTTTCGATTTTTCTCAGTGGACATACCCCCGAACCCTAACAACATTGGGTCTCTCTAACATAGTGTTTCTCAACGGGGGGCCCCCCAGGGGGCGTTGTAGGACTTTAGGGGGGGGGGTGTGAGAAGGATACAGATGAGAGTATTTTTTTAATACTATGGGGGGTGTTGTCAGGCTTATGATAAGGTCAAGAGGGCGTTGGAAGGCTTGTGATGAGGCCAAGGGGGCTCTTGTTCAAAAAAGGTTGAAAACCACTGCTCTAACATCTTTTCAAAAACCCTCAATCTTTTTGTAAACTAGCAACAGCCATGACGAGCAGGGGGGCCTCTTTTTGTTTTCTGGCCCAGGGGCCCATGCAGCCATAACCCATCCCTGACAGCCTTACCAGGTGAGGAAGGGCATACAGGCACATGGCTGTCACAGGTGGCCGTTAACCTTTCATGGCAATATGTCATTGTCACGGCTACTGTCAAAGCAGTGTCATGGCAGCCAGCATTAGGGATGATGATATATGATATTTTACGAAGGGAGGAGAGATTTACGGTATGGTACGTCGTGCTCTTGGGTGGTCATCATGGAACGCATGAGGCTTTGGGAAGGAAGAGGCATTCCTATGGTGTAGTCATTGGATTGCATTTGTGTGTGTGTGTGTGTGTGTGTGTGTGTGTGTGTGTGTGTGTGTGTGTGTGGTGTGTGTGTGTGTGTGTGTGTGTGTGTGTGTGTGTGTGTGTGTGTGTGTGTGTGTGTGTGTGTGTGGTGAGTGTGTGGGGGGGTGATGGATATATCATTGGGTCAGAGGGATAGATACTACAGCTGGATTGGCCATAGGGCATACAGGGCATTTGCCAGGTGGACCGTTAATGTTTTTGGCCGGGTCCTCCTGTCATTATAGTGGTATCAGTCCTCAGTCCTACAGTACAGCTGACCTCTCTTCGTAATATTCATTTTGGCTCAAAATAGCTTGTAATAGATCAGTGATTCTCAAAGTGTGGTCCGGGGACCACTGGTGGTCCGCGACAGCGCTCAGATGGTCTGCGAGAGTATTTTACTTTTCGAAGACGAGCTAGCAGTTGGCTGAATTTGTAACATAATTACAAAGCTAAACATAGCTGAAGTA
>NC_085870.1:22073726-22078726 GCF_034702125.1 Engraulis encrasicolus
TGACCTACTTTCTCTCCATCACATGAGCCGCGTGGAGACGGATAGGAGGGGATCCAAGACATGACCCAGTGGCCCTGTGTTGACTGCGCTGCGCTGCGTACTAGTGCTGACACAGGCCTTCTTGTCTTTTGTGTGTATTGCTGTGTATGTGGTGAAGTGGGTGTGGGGGTGTGGGGTAGGGGCTGGAGGAAGGGGGGAAGGGGGTCATTTTTGTCAATGTGCTCTTGTCGCATTCAAGAGTCAAGTTTCAGAGTTTGTTTGCTGTTGATTGATTGCTGCACGACTTAATGGAGTTCGTTGATATAGACTGGTCATGTCAGTACAGTGGGTTAGTGTGTGTGTGTGTGTGTGTGTGTGTGTGTGTGTGTGTGTTTGTGTGTGTGTGTGTGTGTGTGTGTGTGTGTGTGTGTGTGTGTGTGTGTGTGTGGTGTGTGTGTGTGTGTGTGTGTGTGTGTGTGTGTGTGTGTGTGTGTGTGTGTGTCTGTGTGTGTGTGTGTGTGTTTGGGGTTGGGGGATGGGGTTTGGGGATAGGATGTGCAAACAACATGGTGTCTTTACAATGCTGAATGTATAGGCAAACTTATGTAAGCTCTAGTGCATTGGTGATGAGTTCACAAAAATGGTTTGCTTTCCAAAACATTTCAGTAAACTTACAGGTCACTCCATCTAGCTTTGCTGTTGGCTTCACTACATCACATTAAATGTGATCAAAAACATTTTAGTGGCATTTTGACGTACGTACTGTGTGTGTGTGTGTGTGTGTGTGTGTGTGTGTGTGTGTGTGTGTGTGTGTGTGTGTGTGTGTGTGTGTGTGTGTGTGTCTGTGCGTGCGTGCGTGCGTGCGTGCGTGCGTGCGTGCGTGCGTGTGTGTGTGTGTGTGTGAGTGTGTGTGTGTGGGTGGGGAGAAGAGGTCAGCGAGTGTACATGGGCATGTATCTAAGTATTATTTCAATGTGTATGTGTGTGTATGTATATATGGGGAGAAAAGGTCGGCGAGTGCACATGTGTGTGTGTGTGTGTGTGTGTGTGTGTGTGTGTGTGTGTGTGTGTGTGTGTGTGTGTGTGTGTGTGTGTGTGTGTGTGTGTGTGTGTGTGTGTGTGTGTGTTTGTGTATTTATGTGTATATGTGTGTGCGTGCGTGTTTGTGTATGTATGTATGTATGTATGTGATGTGAGCACAGGTGGTCGCACCTGCTTGGCATTTCTGTCTGACGTACCTCGGATGGTGCCATTGTGCAGGTTGCAGGGTCGTTAACTGGGGGGCCACCTTTCACTGATGTTTCGTGCCGTTGTCCCCCAGAACATATCTGGGTTGTGGAGCCGCGGCAGGGACGTCTCCCTGCCACCCCCTGCAGCCTGATAAAGGATCTGTGTTTGCCCCACTCTCTGACCCCTGTGTTATTGTTGTTGTGTGTGAAACGAGTCGCAGGGGACTGTGCATGGCAGGGACGTCCATCTCCCTGAGTCAAGCACAGGCCTGGCCGCATACCAAACATTTTCCTCAAGAGCCTTGAGCCATTTCCCCCATGTGCCATCCTTCCTTCTGAGCCATAGCCAGAAGCTCCCTTCCTCCGCCTCCTGTGCAAGGTCACAAAGAGCTCGCCTCCTGATAGAACCTGTGACACTCAGGGTTTTCAGTAGCCTCTGTGTGGATGTCCCGGTGAAACCCCTGCATCCGACTTCCAATGGGATGGTGAATGGTCTCCATCCAGCTTGTGAGCATGTTGCTGCCAGCTCTGCGTACTTGTCCTCCTTCCATTCGTATGCAGACTCCATGTGCCCCTCCCATGGTACTGTCAGCTCTACCATGAGAGAATGGGCTTTAGGGTTGGACTTGGGGAACGACAGAGATGGCAGTGTTCTTCTGTGTCAAACCAGGTGAGAAGGTTCCAAGGGCTCGGTAAGGTGTCTTATGTGGCCCTCATCCAGAAACTCAGTCTTGTCTGGGGAGTTCTCCACAAAGTGATGGTTCTGTTTAGCACAGCCTCCCAAGTAGTCCATCTGCCTTGCTGTTGCTGGCTCACCGCTGTAATCTTGTATATTTCCTCTTCCATTTTGGCAACTTCAGAGATCACAAGATCCTTCCTCTCCTTCCTGCCTTAAAATTGATTCTATAGCTCAACCAGGAGCCAGAACAGGGACTTTAAAATTGGTGTGATGTAGTCAAAGCTTTTTGTTCTTGTAAGGAGCCTTGCAGTTGCATTTTGGATATGTTGGAGCTGTTTAATAGTCTTCATAGGGAGGCCTATGTAGTCAGTCTTATGTGAAATGAAAGCATGCACTAGTATTTCTAGATCTTGTTTAGACAAAAGACCCCTAATTTTAGAAATGTTTTTGAGATGATAGAATGCAGACTTAGCAATGGCTTTCATGTGACTGTTTAGAATTGAGTTCACTATTGATAATGACACCAAGGTTTTTCACAGTATCCTTTGCTTTAGAACCTTTAGATTCAAGCATAGTAGCAATCTTTACCATTTCCTTCTTTGTTCCCAATACAATTACCTCGATCTTGTCTGTGTTCAATTGGAGAAATTTTTCAGACATCCAGTTGTTTATTACAGTCATAGAGCGATTGAAGGGGGGCATCATCATTAGGTGACATGGCCAGGTAGAGTTGTGTGACGTCCACATATGTTAGATAACAGAGTTTCTGTTCATTTGGCCCCAGAGGAAGCATATAAAGGTTAAAAAGCAGTGGCCCTAAAATGGATCCCTGGTGTACCCTAGCCAGGCCGTGCCATCCAAGTGACGTGACACCTTCAGCGTTGCTACCAGTCAGGTGAAGAGCAATGCAAGTACTTTCTGAGTTCCCGAAAAAGCGGGAACTCCTCCCTCTTTGTCGGGAAGCAAACGACCATTAGCAAACCAAGGGAGGCGGGTCAACCATGGCATTTGAGAAATGTTAATTGTTATGCTCTTGGGCAGACCAAGTCTCGAAGAGATTTGAAAGTCGATGATAATCAGGCTAGGGCTACCCCACAATTCAAGTATATCAGTGAGGAGGTATGGCTTCCTATTGTGAGAGATAAACTCTTTTCAGTCCCTCCAGTTTTTCGCGATTCAGCGATCGCGTGGATTCATGCAAATTCAATGATATTCCGCATAATTTCACAATGCCGCGTAATTCCTGTAAAGCCGCATTTTCCCCGCAAAATTTTCCCCTTTGTCCCCTTCAACATTCTGTGGAGTTTATTGATTTATATTTTCGTCAAAAAATAAAAATGTGACTACAATACCACCGGAGACGAAAACCAATAGGAAGCATTATTGTTAATATGTCACTGAAACATTGAAAAAATAATTGCCTGCTATTTCGCAAGTCGACCCTCATCTCAGCTGCTCCGCGTCTCTCGCCTCCCCTCCCTCACTATACACGCAGGCGTTGGACACCCGTGACCTTTTTTTAACAGCAGTAGCCTACTTTTCAGTGCAATCCTGGCTGGAAAAAGTATTGTTGCCCATTTATCCACGACGAAGAAGTGTATGCAGTCATGAAATAGTGGCGGTGCTGTCGCACAGTAGCAAACATCTTACGTTAGCCTACATTTTTGAGCAACTTCTCAACTCTCCCCTGTCGCTTTCATGAGCATGCTACCCGACGGTCGTTGTCTGATCTTTTTTCAATGTTCGCTATGTTTGTAATTTAAGGGTCTATGTCTATGCGTAGGCACAAGCCTTCTGATAACAATCACTGTAGTGCCCATCGCAAAGGATTCGGAGGTGTGGATAGGAAGTGAACGGCCCTTCCACGCTTTCACTGTGTTATTGCAATGAAGTCTTGCGAATCCATGCAACCATGCACACAACCATGTCAACGAGAGCGTGTATGCCATCACAACTTTGCATCAAGCAAATAATATGCAACAGCGTGCAATACGAGCACGAGAGAGAGAGAGAGACGCGTCTTCCAACAGGTGACATTGTAACGCTTGCATACAACCTGGCTACTGTACCCAGCGACGCTCTTCATTAGCCTACTGGTAGGCTATACCCACAAGTATTTTTTCATAACGCGCAGTCCCGTTTTCCCCCGAAGTCGTTCTAAAATATCGACAGAGATTTATGAGTGTCGCGGCCATGATTTTTTTTACACATTGGACGCACTGGCTTATAAGACGCTCTGGCAGTTTTTGACAATATTTTATTATTGTCAATATTTTATTATTCTATTATATAGGAAGTGTGTTTCTGAATCTCTCTCTCTTTTGTCTTAAGCCTGCTTAGACTGACTGTGGTTTTCAGTTACCAAAAAAATCCAGAAAGGGGTGCAAAATCTTTGCAAAAAATGAGAAAATGCCGCAAAATCTTTGCAAAAAATGAGAAAATGCCGCCACAAAATCAGACATTTTGACCGCAAAAATCACAAAATCCCAGTGCAAAATCCTGGAGGGACTGTCTTTTGTTGTAGGTAGGACTTAAACCACTCAATGGCTCCCGCTGAGAGACCCACCCAGTGTTCAAGTCCATGCAGCAGTATGCCATGGTTGACTGTGTCAAATGCCACGCTAAGATCCAAAAGTACCAAGACTTTGTGCCAGCATCAGCGTTAACGTGTGTCATTTAACTTTAGGGCTGTTTCAATACTATGGTTAGCGTGAAAGCCTGATTAAAACTGACCAGGGACATAGGGGGCCATAATTGGATGCCCATTCCATTGTGTGTATTTGGTAGGGTTTTAGATTACTTTGTCCCGGGCCCAGCTAAAGCTGTCAGTGGTCAACCTGGACGTCTCTGTGAGATGGTTGCAGATCCATCTGTCCTAAAGTTTAGGACCAATTTACAAACAGTGTTTTGACTGATAAGTAAAGCTTTGGTGGTCTTCTATTTTTTGAAAGATTTTTTTTTTGTCTTTTTTGACTTTATTTGATAGGATAGTGTGAGAGGCGGACAGGAAGCGAATTGGGAGAGAGACAGGGAGGGGCCGGCAAAGGACCCAGGCTGGGAATCGAACCCTGGTCAGCCGCATAGCAGGCGAGTGCCCTACCGGTTGGCAACGG
>NC_085870.1:22083726-22126226 GCF_034702125.1 Engraulis encrasicolus
GTGTGTGTGTGTGTGTGTGTGTGTGTGTGTGTGTGTGTGTGTGTGTGTGTGGTGTGTGTGTGTGTGTGGGGGGGTGATGGATATATCATTGGGTCAGAGGGATAGATACTACAGCTGGATTGGCCATAGGGCATACAGGGCATTTGCCAGGTGGACTGTTAATGTTTTTGGCCGGGTCCTCCTGTCATTATAGTGGTATCAGTCCTCAGTCCTACAGTACAGCTGACCTCTCTTCGTAATATTCATTTTGGCTCAAAATAGCTTGTAATAGATCAGTGATTCTCAAAGTGTGGTCCGGGGACCACTGGTGGTCCGCGACAGCACTCAGATGGTCTGCGAGAGTATTTTACTTTTCGAAGACGAGCTAGCAGTTGGCTGAATTTGTAACATAATTACAAAGCTAAACATAGCTGAAGTATTATTTTCACCACAATAAGGCAGGCTTGTAATGTGAATAAAAAGTGAGCAATCTGCATCAAAATTAGTCTTCAATAAGCACCCCTCAGCTGCCAATTCAGTTGACAGGTGGTCCCTGAACATTTTTACGGGGGACAAAGTGGTCCTCGGCCTGAAAAAGTTTGAGAAACACTGTAATAGATGATTTAAAATGTTGTGACAGGCTTCGTTGTCTTTCTCAATGCCTTTGTCCCAGTCCAGCCCTGATAGATACACACATGGCGCATTCAAGTCGACAACGTGGCTGTCAGCAGGTTCATTCGGGTAACACAGTTATGTACGGAAAAAAAGTTCAGAGCCTGGGCGGTTCCAAATCAGGCGGTTCGCAGATAAGCACTTTGGTGCCGAACGTAACTGGTGCGGGCACAGGCTCCGCCACCGGCTCCGTTCTGTTCGGCATGAAAACAACCACAATATATGAGGGGGGGGGGTTGGAGGGGTGTGGATGAGGGGAAGTGGGGTTTGAAGTTGTAATTGGGTCACATTGGGGGGATCACAATGTCCTACACGTGAAGCTCATCACAGAGGAATTCAGGTGTGTGCACGTCATAGACAGAGACAGTGAGTGTGTGTCTGTGTATGTGTCCTGAGTTATTGTTCTGATGATAAAACTAAAAGTGGAAAAAAATAATTCTGACAAGTTAAGATGTGTTTTGCCCGTGCACACAGTCCCTTTTTAGGCACATTCTTTATTTTCTAATAGGAATTACAAAGAGAGTTCCCGACAAGTGTGCGCGCGTGAGTGTGCATGCGCCTGTGTGTGTGTGAGTATGCATGCGCCTGTGTGAGCATGTGCGCTTCAGTGTGTGTGTGGTTGCGCTTGGGCCTGTGTGTGTGTGTGTGTGTGCGTGCGTGCGTGTGCACGTGCGCATGCGTGTGCATGTGCCTGTGTGTGCATGTGCGCTTCAGCGTGTGTGGTTGCACTTGGGCTTGTGTGTGTGTGTGTGTGTGTGTGTGTGTGTGTGTGTGTGTGTGTGTGTGTGTGTGTGTGTGTGTGTGTGTGTGTGTGTGTGTGTGTGTGTGTGTGTGCAGCAAGGATAGCGACCAGTGTGTTGGCACATACTTGGGCAGGACTCCCACTTCTCTACAGGTGTCCATTGCACCAGGGACAGAGAAACCAGGGGCCGATTATTATACCATGAGCCCCTGGGCCAGACAACAAGAAAGGCCCCCCTCCACTGGCCCCTGCGATGGACAACTAGAAAGCCCCCCCCCCCAATGGGTGTTGCAGGGTACAAAATGATTCAGGGTTTTAGGTCAGGTGTGAGAGTGTATGTTGCTTTGGTACTATGTGTGGGAATGGGGGTGTTTATCCACCGAGAAAATGTGATAATGCAGTTAATAAGAGTTAGCCTAGAAATCTAGACGCCCCTAGCGACCGCAAATTGAATTTGCTCCCGGGGGCAGTCTAGCGGACCCCGGTCATTTTGCGAGGCTGAAAGTTATCCGATGACAGGGCCAATCAAATCGCGAGGAGCGAGATGGGGGGCCGGGCTACCTAGTAAACACAGAAAACTTTCTAAGAAGAAACATGGCAGCCGGCCGTGCCACTTACAGCACAAAAGTTTTTACTTAATTTAAAAAGCCTGGATGATAATACATTTCGTGGCTGACATGGATTAATGTAAAAATACACCATGAACTTATCGGACACAAATAGATCACTACACATTACCATTTGATCATTCGATGTTTTAAGCTAGCTCGTTAAGCTAATTTGAGGATTTTACAGAACCAGATAGTCACACGCTATTACCAGACCACTATTGTAGGTGTAGAATGAAATTGCTGCCCCAATTTCTAATAAGACACATGCCATTAAAAACGAGACATTTGGGAGCTTTGAAAGTCTTTGAGTAGCTTACTAAATGGATGGGAATGACACCTAGTCTACCGAGCTAGTGGCTAGCCAACCTGTCGTCAATAACTTAGAGCTAGGTATCCAGCCTTTACATTACATTACATTACATTACATTACAGCCTTGAATTACATGCCTGCCCCAATTTCTAATAAGACCCATGTCATTAAAAACGAGACATTTGGGAGCTTTGAAAGTCTTTAAGTAGCTTACTAAATAGATGGGAATGACACCTAGTCTACCGAGCTAGCGGCTAGCCAACCTGTCGTCAATAACACAGAGGTATCCAGCCGTGTATTAGTTCTATGGGTATACAGCTAGCTAGCTAACACCGAACATGATGTTGACAACAATCATAAATATAACCATTTAACAAGCCCCAAATTGCTCAACATTTCGCTGGTTGATCAAGGAGGGCCATGTGGTTGAAAACGAGGCATTTTTGAACTGTGTAAGTGAATACACGATTTATTAGGAAACTTGTTTGTGGCTGTGATCACACGCATTCATTCCTATGAAGGCACGAAGATGCCTCTTCACCTACAAAGTGTACGTTCTGAAAGACAGCTGTGACGTTACACAGAACTGTGTGGGGGTTGGTTGTTCCACCATCTTATTGCATGGCGCTGAGTGCCAAGGCATTTTGATAGACAACCGTTTATCCCACCCACACTCTCTCCGAGCTCGCCCAGGCCCTTGTACAGCTTTTTGCTGTACGGGTCTGGCTCGCCAGGTTAGATAAGAGTGTGATCTTAACACAATCTGAGAATAACTATTTAGAGGCTAGTGCTTCAGGGCCCCCTTGACTCTTCGGCCTCTGGGCCTGGGACTAGTAGTCCTGCATATAGTGAGAGACATTTTTTTACTGTAGTGATCATGGTTTTACCATGGTATGTCATGGTTACTCTAAGTCCTCTGAACCAACCATAGTATTACTATGGCTTATCCATGTAACCATGGAAACCGTGGTTCCTGACTACCCATAGATTATGGCTATTCATGGTTTTCATGTTTTATTTTCAACATGGTTTGACACTATGGTTTAATGAAAGTCGAAGCATGTTTTTAAAAAAAAACATGAAAACCCTAGACGATTTTCCTAAGGGAAAGGAAAAGAGAGGGGGAGGATAAAAGGGGGGGGAAAGTGGAGGATGAAGAGATGAGAGTGAAAGAAGAGCAAGAAGAGGAAAGTACACACAGACTTTGGGTTTAGCGAGGCTTTATCAGTTTTGGTTGGCTGTGAATTCTTCATTCAAAAAAGGATGAGCTCGTGCTGCTTTTATGAATGTACTTGTTATGAATGTGTATTTGTCTGAGAGAAAGGGAGACAAGGAGAGAGCCAGTCATCCGGCCAGCCAGACAGAGTCAGAGACAGACACAGACTCTGTGTGTGTGTGTGTGTGTGTGTGTGTGTGTGTGTGTGTGTGCGTGCGTGCATGCGTGCGTGCGTGCGTGCGTGCATGCATGCGTGTGTGTGTTCCCTATATTATGGGTAAGTTTTAACATATCAGACACTGAATGCCTGCTAGTGTTTACACCTGAATAGCCTACTGTTCACACTTGAGGGTTCCTCATCACAGTTCGTTACAGTTTGAGAGAGAGAGAGAGAGAGAGAGAGAGAGAGAGAGAGAGAGAGAGAGAGAGAGAGAGTGGGTGTGTAGGTGCGTGTGCGGTGTGTGTGTGTGTGTGTGTGTGTGTGTGTGTGTGTGTGTGTGTGAGAGAGAGAGAGAGAGAGAGAGAGAGGGAGGGAGAGAGAGAAGAGAGAGCATGTGTGTGTGTGTGTGTGTGTGTGTGTGTGTGTGTGTGTGTGTGTGTGTGTGTGTGTGTGTGTGTGTGTGTGTGTGTGTGTGTGTGTGTGTGTGTGTGTGTGTGTGTAGTAAGGTGTGTGTGTGTGTGTCCCTGTGACCTTGTCATCAGACCACCCCATCGTACTGAGCTGATGACACATTGACACTGTCCAACCGTAAACACTTCCCCTGAGAACGCACGCACACACGCACACAAGCACGCACGGCAAGACAAGTTTATTTGTAGGCTATACGTAGCTCATTTCATACACAGGTGCAATTCAATGTGCCCTCCACATAAAACATAAATAAAAGCATCAAGAAAGAAAGAAAGAAAGAGTCAGAGAAATTGAAAACATTCAATAATTAACATAAAAAGATTAAAAACATATCAATGACTGTGAAAGAATATTAAAACCTTAAAGGGACACTGTGCAGGAAATGGTCAAAAAAGGTACTGCAACTATGCTGCTCATTGAAACTGGGCTGCCTATTGCCAAATGTTATCTTTACATGAAAGTTTACTAAGTAATTAACAAATATTTTCTAGTATGGTCCAAGTAGAGTCATTTCTGCAGCTAAAAATGGCTATTTTGGAAATTCAAAATGGCGGACCATGGAGAAGATTCCTCTTTTCATGTATGAAAAGTGCACATTTTTCCAGTCATAATGAATACTTAGAATTTGACGGTGGTGGTAAGTATTCATGAAAAAGGTCACATTAGTGAATGGGCAGCATGAATTCTGGAAATAAACAACTCAAAATCTCACACAGTGTCCCTTTAAGATATAATATTACTACAGATAATTTGCTATGATTAGAGTAATAAAAAGTTGATAGATGTATCATTTAGAGCTGCTAAGGGAAAGTATCTGAGAAACACGCATGCAACTATCGCACACACGCACGCAAGCACACACACAAGCACGCACGTACGCACTCACACACGCACGCACAAACATTCTTCATATTGAGGCCCTGTCTTTCTGTTTGGTGTTCTGGATTCTCTGAGAGATGAAAGGGGCGGAACGCAGGGGCCACCTCATGCTCTCTGGGGCGGTCTCAACACACACACACACACACACCCGCACACACACACGCACACACACACACGCACGCACACACACGCACATGCACACTCCACACACATCCACTGGCTTCACAGATGAAAAAAAACACCCCATCTCTCTCTCTTTCACTTTGTCTTCCTCTCCCTCCCTCTCGCTCTCTCTCTTTCTCTCTCTCTCTCTCTCTCCGCTTATATCACAGGCTTGTTTACTGCTCCACAGTCCACATCTGTGCCCTTGTATTTGCTCGGGGTGTGACTCCGCCGTGGCCACTCCTTCTGTCCTTCTTTCCCTTCCCTTCCTCTTCCTCTTCCTCTCTCTTTCTCTGTTCCTCTCTTCTTCCCTCCCTTACTCTTCTCTCCATCTCCTCTCCTCCTCATTTCTCCTGGAAGGACTGTTCCTGGAAAGAGATGTTGTTTTTGTCTTTACAGACAATATATTTGTGTGTGTGCGCGCGCGCACGTGTTTGTGCGTGCGTGTGTGCGTGCGTGCGTGTGAGTGTGCCTGTGTGTGTGCGTGTGTGTATGCATGTGCTTCCTCTGTGATGTTGTCCCCTACAGTCTTAACAGTCTTGCAAGCCCATTAAATGTGCCATTAGGAAGGAAACATAGAGTCCAGTGTGTGTGTGCGTGTGCGTGCGTGCGTGCGTGCATGCGTGTGTGCGCATGTGCACATGTATGGGTGTGTTGATTTTTGTGGTTGGGTGGGGGCTTACAATCGAGCGTGTGTATGTGTTTGTCTGTGTATGCATGTGTGTTTATGCAAGCATATGGCCTATATTTGCATGAAAACGTGTGTGCGTGTTTTATGTGTGTGAGTGTGTGTGTGTTTGTGTGTGCATGCGCAGAAGCCAGTGTTACTGAGTTGGTTACGGTTGGTGGTGCAATGGAGGGCTCCTATCACTCTGTTGCTAGCTGAGACCACCCTGCTGGCTCTCTGTGAAGAAAACAGCCGACATCCATCGGGGGGTACACGCCACAACAACCCCCCCCCCCATCCCACGTCACCCCCACCCCTCCCCACCCCTGACATGCACACACAGTTATGCATGCTGTGTGCACCGTTCCACTTTACTGCCATAGTGTTACACCACGACGACTTTACATGTGGTTACTGTTTACGTTTTTTTCTTTCATTTTTTTTCCCCCTCCCTGACTGTTACCTATTTTTATACTGTATGTGTCTTGAAATATCCATGATGTGTATTTATGTAAGCTACTTCACACCTGAATTTCCCCTCAGCGATCAATAAAGCTACTCTACTCTAATCTACTCTTTGCATTGCCATTATGGTAACAACAAAATCGGGCTGTGTCTTATGATAAATATAGCGTAGTACATAATTCACTCTCTCACACACGGGCCACACGGATACCCATTGTTCGGTTCCCTGGTCATCACCAGACCCAATCACAAGTGAGATAAGGTCTGGAGGCCTGCCTACTGTAAATCCCGTAGGGGGTGTCATCATCGTCATCATCATCATCAGCTTTATTTCCAGACTCGAGGTCCATTTTTAACAAACAAAACACAGTACAATACATAAAAAACAGACAGAGACACACTTATAAAAGACAGTTGTACCAGTGTTTCCACAAGTATGACTGGTATCTCACAGCACTGAGCACAGGATTAGACAGCAGAATTATAACTTGATTACATGAACCAACCAACCTGCAAATAAATGTATACATTAAACTCCTCAACAATGCATAGAATGTGATGACCCCTTGACCACAAAACAGTTCACTAGCACTGCTCCACCTGGGCTTCTTAAGCAGAATGCGCAGCCCATCATTATATGCAACTTGAAGTCTCTGTAAGCTACCCTTTTTATACTTGTATAGTATACAGAGGAGTGCAGTATGCCTTGAACAGGCTAATTTTAACACTATCAGTGCACCAGTGAAACTTCCTTACCAGCATGTTAGCTTGTGCATATAACATGCGGCGCTGCCTGTAGATATCATCATCATCACTCATCTGGTCAGTAATTGTATGACCCAGATACTTAGTTTTGTTACTTACAGGTAAGGCCTGTCCTGCCAAATAAAAAGAAGGAAAAGCAAGGTCCTTGTCCTCCTTACTTTTACATATAAGCACACTTTTCTTGCAGTTGTATTTAACATCAAAAGTTAATCCATAATTAGAACAAACATGCAGCATTTCTTGAAGCCCAGTACTGCTGGGTGAGAAGATGGCTAGATCATCGGCATACATGAGATGGTTTAGCAGTGCATTCCCAACCATGCATCCAGTCCTGCAGGCCCTCAGTTGCTCAGACAGGTCATTCATATAGATATTGAAGAGAGCGGGGGAGAGTAATCCACCCTGTCTAACCCCATTTCCCACCCCAAATGGTGTAGAGAGGATCTCCCCCCATTTTACCAGCATGGACTGATTGGCGTACTAGTAAGACAGGATACTAATTATACTGCCGGGGACACCCCTCTGTCTGAGTTTTTAAAACAACTTTAAATGATTTATTCTGTCAAAGGCCTTGGACGCATCAATGAAGCAAATTAAAATGGAGGAATTCTGAGCTCTGTACATTTCCACCATCACCAGCATTTCCAGCATGCATTAATCAGTTGCATGCTTCGGCTTAAAACCAAACTGATGATCAGTAGCGTCAATATAGCTATTGAGTCTATCCAGCAGAATACTTTCCAGGACCTTGGATAGAACACTGGCTAGAGCTATAGGCCTGTAGTTATCCAAGTTGCCCACCTTTCCTGCCTTGTCTTTGATAACAGGCACCAGCGTAACAGCTAGCATAGAATGGGGCAAAATACCATGTTTCATAAGCCCTGTGAAGCATATTGCTAATGCTAGAAGAGTTGCAGCTCTTGGTTTAGCAAACTTGAGGTTCTCAGCAGTAATCATATCCTGACCACTAGCTTTATTATCTGCTAGCTGAGTAATGGCATGCTGGATCTCCCTACATGTGATTTCCACAGTGGCATTACTAGAACCATTGTCAACCATATAAACATCACTTTTAATAGTTAAAATGTTCAGAGTAGTGTTGCTTCCATAACTCTGCTATATTGTGTGTGGTTTACGATTCACTCTTTATTGGGCAATGCAAATGTATCATTTGGCACACATAGCCACAAGGATTTTAGTTATCAATACTGGTGCTGAATTCACTTTTCATTGCGCATATTATGAGTTTCGTTGAGTACTTATATATGCTCTTCCCGGATGGCAGAAGTAACGTGGACTCAGCTGTATAAGCAGAGAAGCTATTCAGCTTGTGTTGATAATAATAAACCCCTGGTCTATGTACAAACTTTCAAATGCATCATTTTGTGAGTACGGACCATATTTGTACTACCGTAGAAATTGGGTGTCATGGCATGTCGTTTTAGTGTGGTAATTTTGGAGATACTGCCAGGGTCCATTACCGCTTGTACTAAGCTATTTGGAATAACTCGGTAACTCTGCTAATGTTCGCCCAAGGTAGAAAACACTTCGGGTGGACTACTGGATAGATGTCTCAGTATGACATTAGGGTGAAACTATTCCGAATCATCACTTTAAAGGATAGTTCCGGCGTAAAATGAAAGTTTCACCATCACTTTCTCATGCCACATAATGTATCTAATGATGAGCCATTCTGGGCAATGCCGCGCCGTTATGGAGTTAGCTAATTTTAAGCTTTTTGGCGAAAAACGCAGCCAATGCATCACGGCGGGGCCAATTATAGGCCTATTATTTTCTGATGTTTCCCCGCTATAAACAACTTCAAAAACGCTACACACTTCATCACAAAGGTCTCGTCAATCAAACCGAGGCACAGAGACGATCATCGGACCACACAGTCTCTTTCACTGGCCAGTGTTTTCAGAGGTGTCTCACTGTTGCAACTCTCTGACCCGGATGCAGGCTACTCAATCAGGTGGCTAGGTAGGCTAAACATGGTCCGCGGTTCTTACACCGGCTGCGACCGTAAAATGAAAAGCTGGAACCCCGACCGTTTTCACCGACTGCCACTGTCTAAACCAGCCATATTACGGGAATGGCTAATAGCATTAGAAGTGGACGAAACTGACATAAAAACCCTGAGGGATCGCTACTACCGTGTATGGAGGGAGCATTTCGAGGATGCTGACTACAAGGGAGATGGAACACCTAAACGAAACCGTCTAAAGATGAATGCTGTACCAAAAAGGCGCATGGCTATGGAGGTATGTTTGAAGAGAGAGAAACATGTGTAAATGTGTCTGGCTCATGAATCTTGAGTGTCTGTGAATCTGTGAAACTGGTTGCAACACCGCGCGTCTTTGCCAGCAAGCACTCTGTTTTGGGATAGGCATACAGGTGCAGTAAATGTAGCCCACTACAGGAGATAAATAAACTGTCAAAACAAACTAGCGCGGGATGGCAAGTGAAATTGTGAAATTGTGCGACCTGAGGCATTCGATGTGGTTGATGTCAAGCATGCTAGAGTAGTTTCAGTGAAGTAGACACTATATGACCAGGGCGCGCGAGATCAGATGGACCATTACGCAACGGAGGCGGGCTGGAGGAATTTTATAAAGTCGTACTAGAATGTAAGTACACCACCAGTGGTGTGTTATTACAAAGTTGAATCCATGTTATATTATACCGTGTTACAATTACTTTGTAAGAGTAGTCTGCCTACCTGATCGAACGTCTGGGAGTGATAAAACCACCTGGGGCTACACGTCCGGGAGTGATCTCATTTGGGAGTGTCCATCTGCCACCGGTACTCTCCATACAACTCTTCAAATCGGCTGCCTGCACACACGGTAGTCGCGATCCCTCAGGATTTTTATGTCAGTTTTGTCCACTTCTGATGCTATTAGCCATTCCCGTAATATGGCTGGTTTAGACAGTGGCAGTCGGTGAAAACGGTCGGGGTTCCAGCTTTTCATTTTACGGTCGCAGCCGGTGTAAGACCATGTTTAGCCTACCTAGCCACCTGATTGAGTAGCCTGCATCCGGGTCAGAGAGTTGCAACAGTGAGACATCTCTGAAAACAGTGGCCAGTGAAAGACTGTGTGGTCCGATGATCGTCTCTGTGCCTCGGTTTGATTGACGAGACCTTTGTGATGAAGTGTGTAGCGTTTTTGAAGTTGTTTATAGCGGGGAAACATCAGAAAATAATAGGCCTATAATTGGCCCCGCCGTGATGCATTGGCTGCGTTTTTCGCCAAAAAGCTTAAAATTAGCTAACTCCATAACGGCGCGGCATTGCCCAGAATGGCTCATCATTAGATACATTATGTGGCATGGGAAAGCGATGGTGAAACTTTCATTTTACGCCGGAACTATCCTTTAAGTAGAAGAGTTTGGTCAAAAGTCTCTTAATTCTGTAAGTAATGTTGCTGAGACACCAACCTCTTCATATTAGGCCAGGTATTGTATGCACGATTTCCATATTGGGTGAAGGACATGTAAATGCAAGCACAGGCCACCTGTGCAATGTAAGCAGTACCATTATTTTAGTAATCTTGTTAGGTATACGAGAATGAGCCCAAAAGCAGCACAAACTACCAAGCCGAGTTCAGGATTTTTATTTAGGAAAAACAAAAGGCTGACAATACAAAAACACTAAAGGCACAGAAGATCAGAACTACAAATAAAAAGCCCACGGGGCGGAAAACTATAACACTACAAAAACACAGAAGACACTTACGGAATCACGAAGGTCAGGGGAACAAGAGTTTCACATCAGACAGTGTTCAACAAATGATGCAGCACACAGAAACACTGGGCATAAATACACAGGGGCAATAACAGAGAGGCTCAGGATAGGGCAGGAGACAACAGGATGCAAGTGGACACACAACGAGGGAACAAGCAGACAATGAACATCATGGGACAAAGGACTGGCAGACTAACGAGGGAGGTAACAAGAACAGGTGATGACAATAAGACAAACAAGGGACAAACAATGGGGCAAAAGAGAACATGGGTAATCAGAGGCAATGAGCAGAAAACAAAAACAGGTGAAAACAACGGCAAGAGAAACAGGCAATCAGAAGACAGACAACAAGAAGCAGGTGAGGGCAAAGAAGGAGAGACAACCAGGGACAAAGCAAACTAATAAAAACGGGGCACAAGGAACTTGGGAGATACCACAAAGACCAGGAAAACATTGGACAAGAAAAACAAGGAAAAGGGAAAACCTACAGGAGCAACAGAACAAGAGGGCAATGGCCAAAAAACAATCAAGACACATAAAAGCAATCAAAACTAGGAACATGTAACGAGAGACAGGTGAGGCAGATGAGGGGCGGGGTCAGGAGCAGGATACATAAACACAAGAGCACATGACAGAGAACATGACAGGACAAAACGTAAACAGAAGCACATGGAGACATGAACACGAGCACATAGAAAGCAGAACAGATACAATCAACGGGTGGAAACTAAGACACATGGGTGGAAACTAAGAACAGAAGACCAAGACAAAAAACACAAAAGTCCAGATTCTAACAGATCTAATGCTATTCTTGTCCGTCACTTCCAGTGAGGGCACAGTGCATAGGTCCCAAACGTTCACCAACCAATATTTTGGCAAGCTAGTACTATGCTAGTCCGTCACTTCCAGTACAGGCACAATGTCAGTGGTCCAAACTTTCCCTCGACACTATGCACTGAAGACGTCATTTCATGGTGTGTACTATGCACTAAACGTCAGTGCACTGACACAAGTGTGCCATTTAAGACACCATGAGGGTGAGGTCATGGATGCTTTGTCCATTTATTATACGGTCTATGAAGCTAACACTTTCAAGATGGCTGGGCAACTTCAGAATCTATGCTTTTTGGGTGCATCATGGTTTAGTGTGCTAAGGAACTGTATCGGTACCCCAGCTAGGGACCTGGGTTCGATTTGAATTCAATTTTTACTTGAAGCCCCTTAATGCACGTCCGTACCATTTGAGGCACGCTGTTATAGTTCATTGAAACTGGGCTGCCTGTTGCCAAATTTGATCTTTACATGAACGTTTACAAAGTAATAAACAAATATTTTCTAGTATGATCCAAGTGCAGTCATTTTTGCAGCTAAAAATGGCTATTTTTGGAAATTCAAAATGGCGAACCATGGAGAAGATCCCCCTTTTCATGTATGAAAAGTGCAATTTTTGCAGTCATAATGAATACTTAGAATTTGATGCTGGTGGTAGGTATTCATGAAAAAGGTAACATAAGTGAATGGGCAGCATGAATTCTGGAAATAAACAACTGAAAATCTCACACAGTGTCCCTTTAAACCTTGTTAGCTTGTCACCTTTTTCTCAGTTTCCTCTCCTATTCATCCCAAAGGGTTCAGGTCAGAACTCTGCAGGCCAGTCAAGTTCATCCAAATCAGACTCTGTAATCCATGACTTTATGGACCTTGCTTTGTGCACTGGTACACAGTCATGTTGGTGGAAGGGGCCCGCTCCAAACTGTTCCCACAGGGTTGGGAGCAGGGAGTAGTCCCAACATGTTTTGGTATCCTGCATTCAAGCATTCAAAGGTCCTTTCACTGAAATTAAGGGGCCAAGCCCAACTCCTGAAAAACAACCATGCACCATAACTGCTCCTCCACCAAATTTCACCATCGGCACAGTGCAGTCCAGAATGTGCCGTTCTCCAAGCAACCTCCAAACCTGGACTCATCCATCAGATTTCCAGATGAAAAAGCGTGATTCATCACACCAGAGAACACGTCTCTACTGCTCTAGAGCAGTGGTTCTTAACCTTTTTTTCTTACCTTTCCCAAGACAAGCTGCACACTGCACCACCTTCTACACGTGTGTACACACTAAAAAAAGATTTAAGTACTTAATTACAATGATTCTTGCTTAAGACATTATTCAATACCTTAATGACATAACATTGGGACCAAAACACGTTTTATTTTGGTTTTGATTTTATAATGAAAGCAGAATTGTAGTCACAACCTCAACACGAACAAAATACAGTGCACCCCCTGAAATCTCTGGCGCACCCCCAGGGACCCCCAGGGAACTCCAAACCTGCCGTGGAATTCTGTGGAAACTGTGCTGAAAGTGCTGCACCTCTTTGCACTATGCGCCTCAGCATCCGCTGATCCCTCTCTGTCAGTTTACACGGCCTACCTCTCTGTGACTGAGTTGCTGTTGTTCCCAAACTCTTCCATTTTCTTATAATGAAGCTGACAGTTGAATGTGGAGTTTCCGGAGCTCCTTAGAGTGGCCCATTCTTTTAGAAATGTTTATAAAAACAGTCTGCCTACCTAGGTCCTTTATTTTATACAACAATGTTAATTTGCAGATGGCCAGGCAGATGCAGTCTACTTTGCAGCGGGAAAAAAGAGGGTCGAGGAACATACAGGAGAATATGGCCGACCCCAAACAGCTGGTCGGAACATTGAGCTGTCGGAGCAAAGGGTTTTATTTAATCGGAACAAAGGTTTGTAGGACTAATGGGCTGTAGGATCAATGACAAATTTTCCGAATATTGACGGACCAAAGGGGCGTCGGAAAAATGACCTGCTATATGTAAAAAAAACCCCATAAAATTATGAAAATTAGTCATCTGGTAGGGAAATTATAAGTGCTCTAACTGCCATCCTCAACATAATGTACAGTATAAATGACACATACAAAAATATTGAAGTTTGGGTTTAAGCTGAAGATTTTAATTCTTAAATCAGCACGGACACAGTTTGCCATAATGTGTATGAGCACAAAGACAACATCAGCAAGTGGCAAGAGAATATATGTGTACGTAAGGGTGGCTCATGTCAAGTGGACTCCAGCTGAAAGCAGGCAGGCAGGGTGGGAAATAGAAAAGCACAGAGAGAGAGAGAGAGAAAAGGAGAAGAGGAAAGGGGGATAAGGAATGTGGTGTTTACAGCTTTCCTTGTTGGTTTTCATATGAGTCACTGCTAGAGGAACATGCAGTGAGAACAGAGAACATCTGCATGCCTGGAGCAACAGTGGTGGTGGCAATGGGACAGCGGGGACCCTGTTGATGGCCGTGTGTGTGTGTGTGTGTGTGTGTGTAGTGTGTGTGTGTGTGTGTGTGTGTGTGTGTGTGTGTGTGTGTGTGTGTGTGTGTGTGCGTGTGCGTGTGCGTGTGTGTGTGTGTGTGTGTGTGTGTGTGTGTGTGTGTGTGTGTAGTGTGTGTTTGTGTGTGTGTGCGTGTGTAGTGTGTGTTTGTGTGTGTGTATGTGTTTGTCCCTGTGTGTACAGAAATGTCTCCACTGATATAATACTGTTTGTCAAGTCAAGCCAAGTCAAGTGTACAAAGTACTTTATTATCAAAGAGCTATGTAACAGGGTTAGCACAGAAGTTTGAAATTGCGTTTGACTAGTCTCCAATGTGCAGCTAGACTACATACACTACACACACGTCTATTTGCACATGTATTTACGTGTCGAAAATAATCGAATCGCTGGCCCTTGCCCAATGCCCTAGCTCCATAACATAATAGATATGTAAAAGTAATTGGAAAAAAGTGGGATCGAATTGTATAGTATCGTATCGTGGGGCATTCTTAAGTATCGAAAATAATCTAATCGCATCGCATCGAATAATAAGAAATCGATATTGAATCGTATTGTCATGAAGGCTATGATTTATACCCCCAGTGCTTTATATAAAAGTCTGTTTTTGAGTGCTTTCATGTTTTTATGTCCTGTGCGAGGGTCACCGTGCTTGGTCATTGATCATTGTCCTCGTCATGGCAACTATCGGTCATGCCAAACTGGCACCGTGGCACTCTGGAACCTGACCTTTCTCCCGCCACTTGGCTCCTGTATAACTTCCATTTATTTATCTTTCACTGTCTCTCACTCCCTCTATTTCCCCACACACTCTCTGTTTACCTCCATCTTTCTCTCCCTCACTCTCTGCATTTCTCTGTCTGTCTGACTGTCTGTCTGTGCCTTGTCTATTCCAAACTGCTATCCAGGACCCTGTTTCTTGACAGTGTCGTAGCTAACTAGTTAGCAACTTAGTAAGTTGCCGATGGGAAATTACATAGCAACCAAGTAAGTTGCTAACTCAGTTAGCAACGACACTGTCGAGAAATGGGGCCCAGGGGTGTATAAACCATACGTAAACGTAAATTAAAAGCCCTCATTAGGTACAGCGCAACAACTAGGCCTAGGCCTATGTAAGAGTTACATTGCAAAACGGTTTATCGACCATTTTTGACTTTTGGATGTTATTATTGGAAATGACTGCTCAGGTGTCTTATCACATATGTATGAGTTCTTGCCATTCAAATACGTTGTGAACTTGTCAACTTTGTAAACCTCCTGTATGTAAAATGCATTTCACAATGCAATGCAATGAAATGCCCAATACAAGAATGTCAATTTCCCAACATTCTCCAAAATGGATACACACCATTCTGCAATGAAAACCACAACCTCTTTGAAGTAAGGTTTCTTATGATTTAGTGTTTAGTTGTATTGCTTCAGCAGACCCAAACCTTGATAAAAGGGGGAAAGGGGAGCTCACCAACATAAACAAACATGTGCACATGAACTCTATAACCCCCCCCCCACACACACACACACACACACACACACACACACACACACACACACACACACACACACACACACACACACACACACACACACACACACACACACACACACACACACACACACAAGTATGTTTTGAGAACATCCCTTTTAAGCCTATCTAAAATGCATTTTGCAATGCAATACAACAGAATGCCCAATACAAGAATGTAAATTTCCCAACATTCTCCAAACTGGATATACACTAAACATGTACACATTAACCCCCCACCCCCACCCCCACCCCCTCCCTTTTCTGGACCCATGCCTGCTCTGACGGCATGCTTTTATTGCCAGGTCAGTGGGGTTCTCATGGTGAACATGCCAGGAGTGGCTATGGGGGCCATGCAGTGCAGAGAGGACAGGCAGGCAAGCAAGCAGGCAGGCAGGCAGGCAGGCAGGCAGGCAGGCAGGCAGGCAGGCAGGCACACAGGCTGGCAAGCAGGCAGGCAGGCACACAGACTGGCAAGCAGGCAGGCAGGCAGGCAGGCAGGCAAGCAAGCAAGCAGGCAAGCAGGCAGGCAGGCAGGCAGGCAGGCAAGCAGGCAGGCAGGCAGGCAGGCAGGCAGGCAGGCAGGCAGGCAAGCAGGCAAGCAGGCAGGCAGGCAGGCAAGCAGGCAGGCAGGCAGGCTGGCAAGCAGGCAGGCAGGCAAGCAAGCAGGCAGGCAAGCCTCACTGAGAGTGGAGTGTTTTGAAAGGGTGCACCAGTGTTGTTTTGGGGGCATTGAGGGCATTGGTGTGTGTGTGTGCGTCTGTTTATGTGTGTGTGTGTGTGTGTGTGTGTGTGTGTGTGTGTGTGTGTGTGTGTGTGTGTGTGTGTGTGTGTGTGTGTGTGTGTGTGTGCATGAGGGTCTGTGTGTGTGTGTGTGTGGGGGGGGGGTGCTTGTGTGTGGGCATGTGTGTGTGCTTGAATCAGAGGGGAGGATGACACTTTGACACATGGGAGACCATTATAGTTAAGGGGTGTGCTGGCATGATGCCAAGGACAGGTTTCCGGGGGGAAATGGGTTTTATGTCTTGTTTTACGTGTGTGTGTGTGTGTGTGTGTGTGTGTGTGTGTGTGTGTGTGTGTGTGTGTGTGTGTGTGTGTGTGTGTGTGTGTGTGTGTGTGTGTCTGTGTGTGGGTGAGTGGGTGCGTGTGTGTGTTTGTGTGTGTGTGTGTGTGTGTGTGTGTGTGTGTGTGTGTGTGTGTGTGTGTGTGTGTGTGTGTGTGTGTGTGTGTGTGTGTGTGTGTGTGTGTGTGTGTGCGCATCAATCTGCCTGTCTGTCTGTGTGTAGGTTTTGCATGTGGTTTTCAAGGGAAGTCTGTGTTCTCAGACTTGAACTTGAACAACCAAAAGGGGGTACGGGGGAAGGGAGGGGGAAAGGGGTCGTTACGGGGGAAGGGAGGGGGGAGGTACGGCGACTGAGAGAGGAACAGCTGAAAGTCTGCAAGAAGAAAACATGTACTGCCTGACCCGTCTGCCAAGCCTACCCCCCTTTCTCTCTCTCTCTCTCTCTCTCTCTCTCTCTCTCTCTCTCTCTCTCTCTCTCTCTCTCTCTCTCTCTCTCTCTCTCTCTGTCTCTCTCTCTCCCTCTCTCTCTCTCTCTGTCTCTCTCTCTCTCTCTCTCTCTCTCTCTCTCTCTCTCTCTCTTTCGTCTTTTTTTCTATGTCCCTTTCTCCTTTTTCTCACCATTTCAATCATAATATCTCCATCTCCCCCTTGCTCCTTTCATTTCCTGTATGTGATGGCCTTTGACTAGAGATGGGAAATACATTTCTGGTGTACACACACACACACACACACACACGCGCGCGCGCGCGCATGCATGCATGTGCGCACGCACTCACGCACGCACGCATGTGCGCACGCACGCGCACACATGCACACACACACACACACACACACACACACACACACACACTGCTTGGCCAGAGCGAGAGCTGCTGGGACACATACGAACAGAATGTACCCCACAGTTTGACTCCCAGCCCATACATGCATGTACGGTATGTATGTTCTTTCCCTTCCCATGTAAACTCCTCTATTATCACAGCTACTTTAGGTCATATGGAAGTGGTTTTGTAACACTTAACTTGACACCGGCATCGGGATCGCCGACAGGGGGAACACAGGGTGTCCCGGGCCATGGCAGACAGGAGGCCCATAATTGGGGCCCCAATACATTGAATGTATTGGGTGGGGGGCCCTCTCAGACGACTTGGTCCTGGGCCCAGCCAAAGCTGTCAGTGGTCCTGATCGTCATCATACGCATAACATGACAGTGTCAAAACAGTGTCATGACACAGTCATGGATGATAAGCATTATTGAAAAATGTACAAAGGTCGCACCATGCATAGGTTTCTTTATTACACAGACGCGTTTCGGCGCTCTGCCTTCCTCAGCATGGTGCGACCTTTTTTCATTTTTCAGTTTTACAATATTTTGGTCAGTACCCTTAAAAGGAGGAGAAAAACTGTTGGGTGATGCCTGCTCCAACCCTTATGAGTCATAAGCATTATTGCAATGTGATAACCATTTCATGGTGAATAAATAAAAAAGTTGACGTTGTTTGGGCTGTCTTTACCCTGTGTTGCAGGTGAGCGTTCAGCATGAAACTGTCTTTGGAGGGACAGTGATAGTAGCAAAACTGTTGAAATGCATCACATATGTACTGCTCACCTACCAAAGCACTGAGAGATTAAGGTCATTGCGTTTTGAATTTGAACTGATCACAAACATTGGCTAGTAATTCAGAGAGAGAGAGAGAGAGAGAGAGAGAGAGAGAGAGAGAGAGAGAGAGAGAGAGAGAAAGCGAGCTAATGTGAGTTCATTATTAGACAATAATTGTAGCAATACGGTTAATTACAAAAAAGGTACACTCACCTTCCAACATTGCAAGGCAATGGTGGAGTCAATGCAGTTAGAGTCAAGGCGATTGGAGTCAAGGCAATTGTTGTACGTACAGTAATACTACAAATGACAGCACTCTTATTCTTTTATTGTCCAGCAAGTAAATGTAAAAAAGACTGACTCTACTCAGCTCTGATCATGGGTAGTCTACTAACCTGCCCTATTTCATAGCTCCTCTGCCATTTCTCTGCTCCCTATATGTCCTACCTTACTTGTATACTGCTGCATTCTGTACTGACCCCTCACTCTGTACTTGCTCGAATCTCCTCCTTGTAAGTCACTTTGGTCTAAATCGTCTGCTAATTGCAATGTAATGTAATGTAATGTAATGTAAGGGCAGTCAAGGGTAAGCAATTAGGGCGTCAGACTTAGCCCAAAGGTTGCCGGTTTGACTCCCGACCCACCAGGTTGGTGGGGGGAGTAAATAACCAGTGCTCTCCCCCATCTTCCTCCATGACTGAGGTACCCTGAGCATGGCACCGTCCCGCCGCACTGCTCCCTTGGGGCGCCATTGGGGGCTGCCCCCTTGTAGGGGTGAGATATAAATGCAATTTCATTGTGTGCAGTGTGCATTGAACACTTGTATTCTGTGGAGTGCTGTGCAACAATGACGTTAGCAGTTGGCAGGTGTAAATAATAATAATAATAATAATAATAATAATAATAATAATAATAATAACTAGATTGCATTTCCTCACAGAAAATGCTGGAGTATGCTTGCCCGTCTTGCATTCGTTGCCCTTCATGCATGCCTTGCCTTTCATGCATGAATTGCCCTTCATGCATATGCTGCCCTTCATGCATACAAAACATACAGTTAACCATCTAGACATGAGCTAACTTCCTGTTTAGTGTGTATCATATTGGCAAAAACACATTTTCACTAACTGTAGCGCCCCCCAGAGGCCGTATTGCACGGAATTCGGTATGTACCCTCTGGGTGTACTGGAGATCATGTGTGAGAAATTTCGTTAAGATCTGTCAAGGCGTTGCTGAGATATGAGCTAACTTCCTGTTTCGACGGTAAGTTTTCCTTTGTTGTCAATTTTGATTGGCTGCTGTGCGTCGGTGCTTTCAGCTATTGCTCTGTAAATTTCAGCATTGGTGCAGAATAGTCCAATGGTGGTCTGATAAAAATTGTAGGACGAACAGACAAACATTGTGGGCGGAGTTTCATTTTTATTGATTTTTGAATATATCAAAATGGCGGGAAATTCATGATTGTTAATATGACATCATAGTATACGTTGGATTCGGCTTAACCTAAGGATTTCAACGATACCAAGCGTTTGATTAATTGAGGTAAAGACGGGCCAATATGGGCAAAAACATATTTTTGCTTATTGTAGCGCCCCCTAGTGGCGTATTTGCACGAAAATCGTTAAGTGTCCTCTGAAGATAGTCCTGATGATGTATATAAAGTTGGGTTTTGATACAAGTAGCCGTTGCCGAGATATGAGCTCACTTCCTGTTTGGCGTCTTCGCCGCCAATTTTGATTGGCTCCTGTTTAAAGACGGTTTGCTCAATCGTTCCAGAACCTTTAGGGTCGATGTATCTTAGTCCAAAGATGCCCTCACAAAAAAATTGTGACGATGGGACTAAAATTGTGGGCGGGGTGCCTTTTTTATTGATTTTTACAAAATTCAAAATGGCGGCAAAACTTTCCCAGACGGAAAATGACGTCATATGGTGCATTGGATTCGTCTTGGCCCAAGGATTCCAGGGATACCAAGTTTATGAAATTCTGACCAACGGTTCAAAAGTTACAGCATGTAAAGTACTTAAAACTTTGACCTGATGGTGGCGCTACAGAGTTCGAGGTACCCCCGTGAAAAATACAAGACCTGGTCGTCTGACCGAGCCGAACGTTTCGGTCTTTGAACGGATTTTCTACCTCGAGCGGTTCTTCAAAACGAATGGATCGTAGACGGAAGGAGAAAATTAATAATAACCTGGAAACGGGGGAATAACAATAGTATGCTTGCCGCATGGCAAGCATACTAACTAGATTGCATTTCCTCACAGAAAATGCTGGAGTATGCTTGCCCGTCTTGCATTCGTTGCCCTTCATGCATGCCTTGCCTTTCATGCATGACTTGCCCTTAATGCACATGCTGCCCTTCATGCATACACAACATACAGTTAACCATCTAGATATGAGCTAACTTCCTGTTTGGTATGTATCATATTGGCAAAAACACATTTTCACTAACTGTAGCGCCCCCCAGTGGCCGTATTGCACTGAATTCGTTAAGTACCCTCTGGGTGTACTGGAGATCATGTGTAAGAAATTTCGTTAAGATCTGTCAAGGCGTTGCTGAGATATGAGCTAACTTCCTGTTTGGACGGTGCGTTTGTCTTTGTTGTCAAATTTGATTGGCTGCTGTGCGCCGATGCTTTCAGCTATTGCTCTGTAAATTTCAGCATACGTGGAAAATAGTCCAATGGTCATCTGACAAAAATTGTAGGACGAGCAGACAAAAGCTTCACTTTTATTGATTTTTGAATATGTCAAAATGGCGCGAAATTCATGATTGTAAATATGACATCATAGTATGCGTTGGATTCGGCTTGACCCAAGGATTTCAGCGATACCAAGCGTTTGATGAATTGAAGTAAATACGGGCTAATATCGTCAAAAACACATTTTTGCTTATTGTAGCGCCCCCTAGTGGCGCATTTACACGAAAATTGTTATGTCTCCTCAAGGGATAGTCTTGATGATGTATATAAAGTTGGGTTCTGACACAAGTAGCCGTTGCCGAGATATGAGCTCACTTCCTGTTTGGCGTCTTCGCCGCCAAATTTGATTGGCTTCTGTTTGAAGACGGTTTGATTTATCGTTCCAGGACTTTAAAGGTAGGTGTATCTCAGTCCGAATATGACTCCTTAAAATTTTCGGCACGATCGGACTAAAATTGTGGGCTGGGCATCATTTTTATTGATTTTCACAAAATTCAAAATGGCGGAAAAACTTTCCAGGCGGAAAATGACGTCATAGGGTGCATTGGATTCGGCTTGGCCCAAGGATTCCAGGGATACCAAGTTTTTGAAATTTGGACAAACGGTTCAAAAGTTACAGCATGTAATGTACTTGCAACTTTGACCTGCTGGTGGCGCTAGAGAGTTTGAGGTACCTCTGTGAAAAATACAAATCTAAATTGTCTTATCGAGCCGAACGTTTCGGTCTTTGAACGGACTTTCTATCTTGAGCGGTTCTTCAAAACGAACCGTTCGTAGACGGAAGGAGAAAATTAATAACTAGATTGCATTTCCTCACAGAAAATGCTGGAGTATGCTTGCCCGTCTTGCATTCGTTGCCCTTCATGCATGCCTTGCCTTTCATGCATGAATTGCCCTTCATGCATATGCTGCCCTTCATGCATACACAGCATGTAGTTTACCATCTATACATGAGCTAACTTCCTGTTTGGTATGTATCATATTGGCAAAAACACATTTTCACTAACTGTAGCGCCCCCCAGTGGCCGAGTTGCACCAAAGTCGGTAGGTACTCTCTGGGTGTACTGGTGATCATGTGTGAGAAATTTTGTTAAGATTCGTCAAGGCGTTGCTGAGATATGAGCTAACTTCCTGTTTGGACGGTGCGTTTGTCTTTGTTGTCAAATTTGATTGGCTGCTGTGCGCCGATGCTTTCAGCTATTGTTCTGTAAATTTCAGCATATGTGCGGAATAGTCCAATGGTGGTGTGACAAAAATTATAGGACGAGCAGACAAAAATTGTGGGCGGAGCCTCACTTTTATTGATTTTTGAATATGTCAAAATGGCGGGAAATTCATGATTGTAAATATGACATCATAGTATGCGTTGGATTCGGCTTCACACAAGGATTTCAGCAATACCAAGCGTTTGATGAATTGAAGTAAATACGGCTAAGGGCTAATATCATCAAAAACACATTTTTGCTTATTGTAGCGCCCCCTAGTGGCGTATTTACAAGAAAATTGTTTTGTCTCCTCTGGGGATAGTTCTGATGATTCTGTATATGAAGTTGGGTTCTGATACAAGTAGCCGTTGCTGAGATATGAGCTCACTTCCTGTTTGGCGTCTTCGCCGCCAACTTTGATTGGCTTCTGTTTGAAGACGGTTTGATTTATCGTTCCAGGACTTTAAAGGTAGGTGTATCTCAGTCCGAATATGACTCCTTAAAATTTTCGGCACGATCGGACTAAAATTGTGGGCTGGGCATCATTTTTATTGATTTTTACAAAATTCAAAATGGCGGAAAAACTTTCCAGGCGGAAAATGACGTCATAGGGTGCATTGGATTCGGCTTGGCCCAAGGATTCCAGGGATACCAAGTTTTTGAAATTCCGACCAACGGTTCAAAAGTTACAGCATGTAATGTACTTGCAACTTTGACCTGCTGGTGGCGCTAGAGAGTTTGAGGTAGCCCTGTGAAAAATACAAATTCAAATCGTCTTATCAAGCCGAACGTTTCGGTCTTTGAACGGACTTTCTATCTTGAGCGGTTCTTCAAAACGAACCGTTCGTAGACAGAAGATGAAAATTAAAAATAATAATAACCCGGAAACGGGGGAATAACAATAGTATGCTTGCCGCAATACGGGGGTCGAATAACAATAGTATGCTTGCCGCATGGCAAGCATACTAACTAGATTGCATTTCCTCACAGAAAATGCTGGAGTATGCTTGCCCGTCTTGCATTCGTTGCCCTTCATGCATGCCTTGCCTTTCATGCATGAATTGCCCTTCATGCATATGCTGCCCTTCATGCATACACAGCATGTAGTTTACCATCTATACATGAGCTAACTTCCTGTTTGGTATGTATCATATTGGCAAAAACACATTTTCACTAACTGTAGCGCCCCCCAGTGGCCGAGTTGCACCAAAGTCGGTAGGTACTCTCTGGGTGTACTGGTGATCATGTGTGAGAAATTTTGTTAAGATTCGTCAAGGCGTTGCTGAGATATGAGCTAACTTCCTGTTTGGACGGTGCGTTTGTCTTTGTTGTCAAATTTGATTGGCTGCTGTGCGCCGATGCTTTCAGCTATTGCTCTGTAAATTTCAGCATATGTGCGGAATAGTCCAATGGTGGAGTGATAACAATTATAGGACAACCAGACAAAAATTGTGGGCGGAGCATTATTTTTATTGATTTTTGAATACGTCAAAATGGCGGGAAATTCATGATTGTAAATATGACATCATAGTATGCGTTGGATTCGGTTTGACCCAAGGATTTCAGCGATACCAAGCGTTTGATGAATTGAAGTAAATACGGGCTACTATCTTCAAAAACACATTTTTGCTTATTGTAACGCCCCCTAGTGGCGCATTTACAAGAAAATCGTTACGTGTCCTTTGAAGATAGTGCTGATTATGTGTATGAAATTGGGTTGTGATACAAGTAGCCGTTGCCGAGATATGAGCTCACTTCCTGTTTGGCGTCTTCGCCGCCAACTTTGATTGGCTCCTGTTTGAAGACGGTTTGATCAATTGTTCCAGGACTTTTAGGGCAGATGTATCTCAGTCCGAAGATGCCCTCATAGAATTTTCGTGATAATCGGTCAAAAATTGTGGGCGGGGCGTCATTACTATTGATTTTTACAACATTCAAAATGGCGGAAAAACTTTCCAGGCGGAAAATGACGTCATAGGGTGCATTGGATTCGGCTTGGCCCAAGGATTCCAGGGATACCAAGATTTTGAAATTCTGACCAACGGTTAAAAAGTTATAGCATGTTAATATTTGCAACTTTGACCTGCTGGTGGCGCTAGAGAGTTTGAGGTAGCCCTGTGAAAAATACAAATCCGGAGCGGATCGCCGAGCCGAACGTTTCGGTCTTTGAACGGATTTTCTATCTTGAGCGGTTCTTCAAAACGAATGGATCGTAGAAGAAAAAAAAATATTCTGTTCCAGATTCTGTCGGATAGCAAATATATACTAGATTGCATTTCCTCACAGAAAATGCTGGAGTATGCTTGCCCGTCTTGCATTCGTTGCCCTTCATGCACGCCTTGCCTTTCATGCATGACTTGCCCTTAATGCACATGCTGCCCTTCATGCATACACAACATACAGTTAACCATCTAGATATGAGCTAATTTCCTGTTTGGTATGTATCATATTGGCAAAAACACATTTTCACTAACTGTAGCGCCCCCCAATGGCCGTATTGCACTGAATTCGGTACGTAGCCTCTGGGTGTACTGGAGATCATGTGTGAGAAATTTCGTTAAGATCTGTCAAGGCGTTGCTGAGATATGAGCTAACTTCCTGTTTTGACGGTACGTTTGCCTTTGTTGTCAATTTTGATTGGCTGCTGTGCGCCGATGCTTTCAGCTATTGCTCTGTAAATTTCAACATAGGTGCAAAATAGTCCATTGGTGGTCTGATAAAAGTTGTAAGACGAAAAGACAAAAATTGTGGGCGGAGCTTCATTTTTATTGATTTTTGAATATGTCACAATGGCGGTAAATTCATGATTGTAAATATGACATCATAGTATGCGTTGGATTCGGCTTGACCCAAGGATTTCAGCCATACCAAGCGTTTGATGAATTGAGGTCAATGCGGGCCAATATGGCCAAAAACACATTTTTGCTTATTGTAGCGCCCCCTAGTGGCGCAATTACACGAAAATTGTTATGGTCCCTCTGGAGATAGTCTTGATGATGTGTATAAAGTTGGGTTGTGATACAAGTAGCCGTTGCCGAGATATGAGCTCACTTCCTGTTTGGCGTCTTCGCCGCCATATTTGATTGGCTCCTGTTTAAAGACAGTTTGATCAATCGTTCCAGGACTTTTAGGGTAGATGTATCTTAGCCTAAAGATGCCATCCTCGAATTTTCATGACGATCGGTCGAAAAATGTGGGCAGGGCATCAATTTTATAGATTTTCACAAAATTCAAAATGGCGGAAAAACTGTCCAGGCGGAAAATGACGTCATAGGGTGCATTGGATTCGGCTTGGCCCAAGGATTCCAGGGATACCAAGTTTTTGAAATTCCGACCAACGGTTCAAAAGTTACAGCGTGTTACAATTTGCAACTTTGACCTGCTGGTGGCGCTACAGAGTTCGAGGTACCCCCGTGAAAAATACAAAACCTGTTCGTCTGACCGAGCCGATCGTTTCGGTATTTGAACGGATTTTCTATCGTGAGCGGTTCTTCAAAACGAACGAAATGTAGAAGAAAGGAGAAAATTAACTAGATTGCATTTCCTCACAGAAAATGCTGGAGTATGCTTGCCCGTCTTGCATTCGTTGCCCTTCATGCATGCCTTGCCTTTCATGCATGACTTGCCCTTAATGCGTATGCTGCCCTTCATGCATACACAACATACAGTTAACCATCTAGATATCAGCTAACTTCCTGTTTGGTATGTACCATATTGGCAAAAACACATTTTCACCGACTGTGGCGCCCCCCAGTGGCCGTATTGCACTAAATTCGGTACGTACCCCCGGGGTTAACTGGAGATCATGTGTGAGAATTTTTGTTAAGATCTGTCAAGGCGTTGCTGAGAAATGACCTAACTTCCTGTTTGGACGGTGTTTTTGTCTTTGTTGTCAATTTTGATTGGCTGCTGTGCGCCGATGCTTTCGGCTATTGCTCTGTAAATTTCAGCATAGGTGCATAATAGTCCAATGGTGGTCTGATAAAAATTGTAGGACGATCAGACAAAAATTGTGGGCGGAGCTTCATTTTTGTTGATTTTTGAATATGTCAAAATGGCGGGAAATTCATGATGATAAATATGACATCATAGTATACGTTGGATTCGGCTTGACCCAAGGATTACAGTGATACCAAGTGTTTGATGATTCGAAGTCAATACGGGCCAATATGGGCAAAAACACATTTTTGCTTATTGTAGCGCCCCCTAGTGGCGTATTTACACGAAAATTGTTATGTCTCCTCTGGGGATAGTCTTGATGATGTATATAAAGTTGGGTTCTGATACAAGTAGCCGTTGCCGAGATATAAGCTCACTTCCTGTTTGGCATCTTCGCCGCCAAATTTGATTGGCTATCGTTTGGAGACGGTTTGATCAATCGCTCCAGGACTTTTAGGGTAGATGTATCTCAGTCCGAAGATGCCCTCATAGAATTTTCGTGATGATCGGTTAAAAATTGTGGGCGGAGCATCATTTTTAGTGATTTTCACAAAATTCAAAATGGCGGAAAAACTTTCCAGGCGGAAAATGACGTCATAGGGTGCATTGGATTCGGCTTGGCCCAAGGATTCCAGGGATACCAAGTTTATGAAATTCTGACCAACGGTTCAAAAGTTACAGCGTGTTACAATTTGAAACTTTGACCTGCTGGTGGCGCTACAGAGTTCGACGTACCCCCGTGAAAAATACAAAACCTGTTCGTCTTATCGAGCTGAACGTTTCGGTATTTGAACGGATTTTCTATCTTGAGCGGTTCTTCAAAACGAATGGTTTCGTAGAATAAAGGAGAAAATATAATAACCCGGAAACGGGGGAATAACAATAGTATGCTTGCCGCATGGCAAAGCATACTAACTAGATTGCATTTCCCCAGAGAAAATGCTGGAGTATGCTTGCCCGTCTGGCATTCGCTGCCTTTCATGCACGCCTTGCCTTTCATGCATGAATTGCCCTTCATGCATATGCTGCCCTTCATGCATACACAACATACAGTTAACCATCTAGATATGAGCTAACTTCCTGTTTGGCGACTTCAATATTGGCAAAAACACATTTTCACTAACTGTAGCGCCCCCCAGTGGCCGTAGTGCACTGAATTCGGTACGTACCCTCTGGGTGTACTGGAGATCATGTTTGAGAAATTTCGTTAAGATCTGTCAAGGTGTTGCTGAGATATGAGCAAACTTCCTGTTTGGACGGTGCATTTGTCTTTGTTGTCAAATTTGATTGGCTGCTGTGCGCCAATGCTTTAAGCTATTGATCTACAAATTACAGCAAAGGTGCAGAATAGTCCAATGGTGGTCTGATAAAAATTGTAGGACAAACAGACAAAAAATGTGGGCGGAGCTTCATTTTTATTGATTTTTGAATATGTCAAAATGGCGGGAAATTCATAATGGTAAATATGACATCATAGTATGCGTTGGATTCGGCTTGACCCAAGGATTTCAGTGATACCAAGCGTTTGATGAATTGAGGTCAATACAGGCCAATATGGTCAAAAACACATTTTTGCTTATTGTAGCACCCCCTGGTGACGTATTACCACGAAAATTGTTATGTCTCCTTTGGGGATAGTCTTGATGATGAATATAAAGTTTGGTTCTGATACAAGTAGCCGTTATCGAGATATGAGATCACTTCCTGTTTGGTGTCTTCGCTGTCAACTTTGATTGGCTCCTGTTTGAAGACGGTAAGATCAATCGTTTCAGGACCTTTAGGGTAGATGTATCTCAGCCTAAAGATGCCCTCCTAGAATTTTCGTGACGATCGATCAAAATTTGTGGGCGGGGCATCATTTTTATTGATTTTTACAAAATTCAAAATGGCGGAAAAACTTTCCAGGCGGAAAATGACGTCATAGTGTGCATTGGATTCGGCTTGGCCCAAGGATTCCAGGGATACCAAATTTATGAAATTCCGACCAACGGTTCAAAAGTTAAACCATGTTAAAATTTGCAACTTTGACCTGCTGATGGCGCTACAGAGTTTGAGGTAGCCCTGTGAAAAATACAAATTCAAATCGTCTTATCGAGCCGAACGTTTCGGTCTCTGAACGGATTTTCTATCTTGAGCGGTTCTTCAAAACGAATGGTTCGTAGAATAAAAAAAAATATTCTGTTCCAGATTCTGTCGGATAGCAATTATATACTAGATTGCATTTCCTCACAGAAAATGCTGGAGTATGCTTGCCCGTCTTGCATTCGTTGCCCTTCATGCATGCCTTGCCTTTCATGCATGAATTGCCCTTCATGCATATGCTGCCCTTCATGCATACACAACATACAGCTAACCATCTGTACATGAGCTAACTTCCTGTTTGGTATGTATCATATTGGCAAAAACACATTTTCACTAACTGTAGCGCCCCCCAGTGGCCCTATTGCACTGAATTCGGTAGGTACCCTCTGGGTGTACTGGAGATCATATGTGGGAAATTTCGTTAAGATCTGTCAAGGCGTTGCTGAGATATGAGCTAACTTCCTGTTTTGACGGTAAGTTTGCCTTTGTTGTCAAATTTGATTGGCTGCTGTGCGCCGAAGCTTTCAGCTATTGCTCTGTAAATTTCAGCATAGGTGCAGAATAGTCCAATGGTGGTCTGATAAAAATTGTAGGACGAACATAAAAAAATTGTGGGCGGAGCTTCATTTTTATTGATTTTTGAATATGTCAAAATGGCGAGAAATTCATGATGCTAAATATGGCATCAAAGTATGCGTTGGATTCGGCTTGACCCAAGGATTTCAGCGATACCAAGCGTTTGATGAATTGAGGTCAATACAGGCCAATATCGTCAAAAACACATTTTTGCTTATTGTAGCGCCCCCTAGTGGCGTATTTACACGAAAATTATTATGTGTCGTCTGGGGATAGTCTTGATGATGTATATAAAGTTGGGTTCTGATACAAGTAGCCGTTGCCGAGATATGAGCTCACTTCCTGTTTGGCGTCTTCGCCGCCAACTTTGATTGGCTCCTGTTTGAAGACGGTTTGATCAATCATTCCAGGACTTTTAGGGGTGATGTATCTCAGTCCGAATATGCCCTCATAGAATTTTCGCGACGATCGGTCAAAAATTGTGGGCGGGGCGTCATTTTTATTGATTTTTACAAAATTCAAAATGGCGGCAAGACTTTCCCAGGCGGAAAATGACGTCATAGGGTGCATTGGATTCGGCTTGGCCCAAGGATTCCAGGGATACCAAGTTTTTGAAATTACGACCAACGGTTCAAAAGTTATAGCATGTTAATATTTGAAACTTTAACCTGCTGGTGGCGCTAGAGAGTTCGAGGTACCCCCGTGAAAAATACAAAACCTGGTCGTCTGACCGAGCCGAACGTTTCGGTCTTTGAACGGACTTTCTATCTTGAGCGGTTCTTCAAAACGAACCGTTCGTAGACGGAAGATGAAAATTAAAAATAATAACCCGGAAACGGGTCGAATAACAATAGTATGCTTGCCGCATGGCAAGCATACTAACTAGATTGCATTTCCTCACAGAAAATGCTGGAGTATGCTTGCCCTCCATGCATTCGCTGCCCCTCATGCATGCGTTGCCCTTTGTAGCGCCCCCTTGCCTAAATTCCTGGCAAGACATCCAAAAATATGTGAAACAACCATTGACAGTAAATAGAATGGACGCCAAATCAACGCTATTTGCCATTCAACGCTTTGAAGCCAGATTTGGGAACATTCCAACTTACATTCCACCTTAGCAACGCCAAACGCAGGTGCTGATTGGACAACAACAAGACTTCTAACGGTCAATCAAACCATGTTCTGATGCTCATTGGTCAATTTAACTTTTAATATCTCTCTAAAACAAAACATCACCACAAAAAATCACCACCCTGGTAAGTTGGAGAGCAAGGGGACCTACTAGTTGAGCGAAAAATTATCCCCCTGAAGTGGCATTTAAGGGAGATACAGGGTTGTATGTCTCTCATAGGAATGAATGGGATTTGGCCATTTTTTGGTCTTTTTGGGTCCAACCTTGGCTCCAACTTGGCTTCAACAATGAAATAGAATTTTGGCCTCCATTCTATTTACTCTCAATGGAAACAACTAAATATGTATGGGACGCCCTGAGTTCTTATCAGTTATAGTGATAAAACAGCAGTAGTTTAAATCGGATCGGTTATGAGATATTACCTTGTAAATATACCTTTTAATCCTTTTAATAATGTCACCATGAAATAAAGAATTGCAACATGAAATGTCTTCTTTTTGTATAAAAATATATTCAAAATGAAATTACAGTAAATTAAGGAAAATGAAATACTCTTGTAGTATTTGGTTAATAAACAAAAATCACAAAGAGTGGGCTCAAAGCTTAAAATAAACTTAAATTGCTCTTATAGCAGTGCATAAGCAATAAGGAATGTGTCTTAGCACAAAAACTTTACAATGAAAAAATAGTAAAGTTACCCTTTAAACTTCAGAAATGTTAACACAATGCAATGTCCATAAAGTCTCTTTCAATGCAATAGCAAACAAACAGTTCAAATACAAAATCACAGTCACAAGTAAATGTCCTAAGCTATGCCGGCTTTAAAATAACCCCAGACAGTACCCGTTGCAGGCCTGGACGTCGCTTGGGTGCGTTGGGACCGGGAAATTAAACACTGGCCGCTTCACTCAATGAGCAAAATAAAAGGAAATTGACTCTGTACCTGACCGTAGCGTGTAGAAGTGAAGAGTGGAGTGTTCGCGTGATCACGCAGCTGAAGCGTGGACCAGTCGTGGCTCGTCCCTCGGCACGCGCCTCCTGCTTGGACTCCCGCAGCACCCGAATCTCCCGATCCCCACCGTGTAGTCGATCTTGGCCGCCTTTTCCAAACGAAACCGCAACTCCTCCGATGTCCGGTATGATTCTCACCTCAAAGTTCACGAAGCACAGCAGTCGAGTAGCTCACAAACACTGTAGCCAACCCTCCTCACTGCCTCGGAATCTGGCATGCTCTCGCGCTTGTCGCGTGCAGTTTTCACAACAGTCTTAACTTTAAACTTCTTAAAATAAACAAAGGAAAAGTGTCCAGATGCACATAACTTAACTCCACTGCAAAATAAAGTGTCCTAGCCGAACACTCGGCTGCAGATGCTTTCCCATAGCCTGGAAAAGTTTGGATGTAGCATATGCTAACTGGGAGAAACAATCCAGCTGGCTGTCTCCTTCACCATCCTCCGGCGACGAACTGAAAGATTCTCGCATTTTCCTTCCGATTGCGCAACAGTTCAGGGGTCAGTATCCTCGACCAATCAGGAATTAGGAAAATAATTCGGCAATATTAGAAAACAGAAATAAAATACAAAATTGTAGAAAACAAATGCATTAGACATAGGAATATTACTAATGCATGGAAATTGCTTTTAAAACGATTTTAAACATTTTAACCTTTTTAAATTATTCAACCTTCACATGAATTGAAACCATCCCATGTAATGATGAAATGAATGAACCCAAAATATAGCACAGGGCTACACCTTTTGCATGTTGCCCTTCGTGGAGGTTGCCCTTCATGCATTGCTTTTCATCCATGTTCAGCACACACACACGCACGCACGCACACACACACACACACACACACACGCAATCTAACACAAACACCCCATAACAGAAAAGTCAAAAACATGTTTTTTTGGTGTACCACACCCTGGACACCATATTGTACACTTGCATATCTTTGTTGTGCACCCTTTGGGCTAAGGTAGCACCAAATAGCTTTAAATTACTTGGCTGAAGTTCATGGGCCAATACATTGAGGCCATTGGCCCATAGTGTAAATGGGGCTGATATTGACCTAAAACAATTTCGCTAATTGTGGCGCCCCCCAGGGGCCAATTTTCACAAAAATTGGTATGTAGCCTTTGGCTATAGTGAAGATGATGTCTACTCATTTTTGTTGTAATACGAGTAGGCGTTGCCGAGATATGAGCTCACTTCCTGTTTGGTGTCTTCGCCGCCAAATTTGATTGGCTCCTGTTCAAAGACGGTTCAAGAAATCAGTCCGTAACTTTCAGGGTAGCTGTATCTCAGTCTGAACATGATCTGATGAATTTTTCGGGACACTCTCACAAAAAATGTGGGAGGGGCGTCATTTTTATTGATTTTTACAACATTCAAAATTGCGGGAAAATTTTCCGAGGTCCAAAATTTTGTCAAAGGGTGCGTTGGATTCGGCTTGGTCCAAGGATAATGTGAATACCATTTTGGTTGTAATACATATGGGCGTTTCCGAAATATGAGCTAACTTCCTGTTTTGCCTCTTCAATATGGCCAAAACACAGTTTCGTCAATTGTGGCGCCCCCCAGTGGCCAATTATCCTCCAATTTGTCATTTGACCTCTAGGGGTGATGTCAGTCATGTGTATCAAATTAAGTTGTGATCTGACATGTCGTTACCGAGATATGAGCTAACTTCCTGTTTGGCGACTTAAATATGAGCTAAAACACATTTTCACTAATTGTGGCGCCCCCCATGTTCCAATTTTCACAGAAATTGGTATGTAGTCCCTGGATATAGTACGGATAATGTGTATCAATTTTTGTCGTGATACGAGTAGGCGTTGCCGAGATATGACCTCACTTCCTGTTTGGCGTCCTCGCCGTCAAATTCGATTGGTTCCTGTTCGAAGACGGTTCAATCAATCGCTCCGCAACTTTTATGGTAGATGTATCCCGTTCGGAACATGCTTCGTGTAAAATTTCGGGACAATCCGCCATAAATTGTCGGCAGGGCACCATTTTTATTGATTTTTACAAAATTCAAAATGGCGGGAAAACTATCCAGGCGGAAAATGACGTCATAGGGTGCGTTGGATTCGTCTTGGTCCAAGGATTCCAGAGATACCAAGTTTTTGAAATTTGGACCTACGGTTCAAAAGTTACCGTTTTCCTGTTGGTGGCGCTAGAGAGTTCGAGGTACCCCCGTGAAAAATACAAAACCTGGTCGTATGACCGAGCCGAACGTTTCGGTCTTTGAACGGATTTTCTATCTTGAGCGGTTCTTCAAAACGAATGGTTCGTAGAATAATTTTGCACCCGGAAACCGGTCGAATAACAATAGTATGCTTGCCGCTGGCAAGCATACTAATAAGCTGGAAACGGGGGAATAACAATAGTATGCTTGCCGCATGGCAAGCATACTAATAAGCCGTAAACGGTACAATAACAATAGTATGCTTGCCGCTGGCAAGCATACTAATAAAAAGAAACGGGGGAATAACAATAGTATGCTTGCCGCATGGCAAGCATACTAATAATAATAAAAAGAAACGGTACAATAACAATAGTATGCTTGCCGCATGGCAAGCATACTAATAATGTAATGTTAAGTGTTTTGGTGCCGTTGTTGCTGTTGGCCTGGGGCCAACATGTGCTTGTTTGCTGGACATGTTCCAATATAACCAGAATAAAATAAAATAAAATAACCAGAGTTTGGTCCTTCAGAGTAAAAAAAGGTAAACTTTTTGCTCATTGCTTACAGCTAGCAATGCCTTCATAGGATATATTGCATCACTTCACTATACAGTTTGTTATGCATGAGTGGATAATTATTACAGAGGTTGTGTTTTCAGCTGCGTTGGTTTGTCTCTCTGTCTGTTTGTCTGTCTGTCTGCCAGCAGGAAAACTTGTAAAGTAATGCACGGATTTGGATGAAATTTTGTGTAGTGATAGAATTTTACAGGTTCATTTATTTAAAAAGGGACAGCCTATATTACCAGCATTTAAACAAAAATGCTAAATACACAAGATTATAGCCATGAGGCTAATTTCCATCTTTTGTCCCTTGACAGGTTTGATGTTCCTTAAAAAAGACAAGGTAAAAATAAACCTAAAAATACACAGTTATAGTACACAGTTGTAAAATTATAGAATAGAAGATATTTCACACGTTTTAAAAATAAATAATACAATTACAAGATACAATACCCAAATAAGTTAACCTCTTAAGCTTCGGGGCTATTTTTGAGTTTTTTTAAGGTTTTGCACAACGTCTACTTAGATGCTTCCTGTGTCTGCATACTTTGACCCATCATGAAGTGGCTGGTACCATTTGAAAGTAGAGACTCTGTAGAATCTTCAGGGAGTGACAGGAAGATTTTGTGATGTACTGCCAAGGACTTACAGGGGTTACAGCATCTTTTTTCTGAAATGCGTTCATGAAGACCCCCTAGAAATTGCTACATTTCAGCAGTATAGCTGATACATTTGGCCTTGGAAACATACTTAAGACTTAATCACAGGTCTACTGAAGCTGTTTGTCAAAGGAGAACTTGCTATATCTATATATGACCTTAACCAAGACAATTATGTGTGGATATACACATGCGTTTTACCAAGTGTCTTTTTGTATTTTTTTTAGTTAGTCAAAATGCACCCCCCATATAAGGTCTTACTGTACAAGAACCTTTTGAGCTAGAAGCCTTATCATAGTCACATATGAAAGCATACTCCTTGAGGTGTTATACAGTCATCAGCCATGGTTGGATATGCCTTTTGGGTAGTATTACAGAGATGTTGCTGTACAGTACTGTACGGTACTGTACACTATGTACAGTAAAAACATGGTAAGAAAGGGGTATTGTTGAGCAGATTTGAGATTCCTCTGTCCCTGGGTGTAATACAGAAGAGCTATGTGACTCATTTGAAAACCTGGACTCTGGACTATCACTCAGTCTTTGAATGGAGTTTCTAGCTCTTGCTTTGAGGGAGCTGCAGTCATTCAAAGCAAATGAGCCAATACGAAGCTGTGTAAAACAGGACCTGCCTACTTCTCTTCTAAGGCTTGTCTTTCAGGGTAGGAATGTCACAGAGCCACCCCAGTGCTGCCCATGTAATCAGCAGAGTCTGGGGATCATGTGGAATAACAGCACAATTAAACAGCACAATTCCTGAGGGGGAAAAACATGATCATTTTTTTCACAATAAAGTGGTTTAGTTTGAGTGGAGTTGTACAACTTGTGGTTGAAATAAAGTAAAAAAAAAGACTACACTCTCATAAACCTTGGATTGTAACAGACATTTTGAGACCATGCTGATAAGGATATGTTCATGTTTGGATGTCATGTTTGGATGTCCACTCATCCTAGGAAGGTAGGGAGACATCAGGCGAGGGGTGCTTGAGGGGGTCAAATTTGAAAGGTGACATTGTGTAATAAATTGATAATAATGCACATACAATATGTTCAAACCTCTGTAAAGAAGTGCTAAATGTATTCCTGAGGGTCTAAGCTTTCCAATGATATATAATGTTCCTGGGTTTATTACACCACCTGGATTACAAACAATTGCGGAATGAAGATCAAGTTCAAGTTAAAAGTCATTGAACCCGGTACAGACCACTCCGAAGCTTAAGAGGTTTTTTTTAAAGAACAGCTGCCAGTACTAGTAGCCTAACTATGTGAGATTATGTTGACAGCATTGACAATCCAGTAACCACAATTTTAACTGTTTACTGAATGAGTTTATTGTTGGAAGTTCTCTAATTATTCTGGGAATTGTGTTACAGGTGTGAGAGACTGTAAGAGAAAACAGCCTGACTAAAAGCGCTCTTTCTGAACGGCACAGAGCAATCACCCCTGGAACTGGCTCTGGTAGCCCTATTTATACTTTTTGTAATAAATATCTGTAGAGGAGGAGGGGTCAGGCCATGGAGAATTTTATATAGTAAAACTGAATCATTATATTTAATATAGTTATCCCAGTCCAACAGTTTATGTTTTTTCAGTACTTTAGAGTGATGATAAGTTTTGGGCTTTCTATCTAAGATTTTCAGTGCTTGTTTGTATAATGTTTTAATGGCTTTTAAGGTTGTGACCTTTGCTGATGCCCAACTAGTTAGACAGTAAGACATATGTGACATGATCATTGCATTAAAATACAGTGTAACTGACTCGATGGTTAAATTATTCCTAATGTACCTGAAATTAGCAAGATTACATTTTATTTTGCCTGTAGTTTTTTAACATGTTGGCTGAAACCAAGTTGTGAATATATTATAACACCAAGGTACTTAAACTCTTGAACAACATCCAGTTTATCACCATGTACCATGATGCTGGGGTCTGGTTCAGTAGTACCTCTTTTAGATAAATACATACAAACAGTCTTTGACACATTGAGATGAAGACGTGAGTGTTGTAGCCATGTACACACATTGTTCATGACTGATGCTAACTGTTGTGCAGCTAGACATTTGTCTTTTGCGTGGATGTATAGTACTGCATCATCTTTCTGTATATAGCTGACAGGTTATTGATGCAGGACAACAACTAGACAAGTCATTTATATACAAGCTGAGCACAGTGGACCTAGTATGGACCCCTGTGGTACTCCATGAGAGTTGATGCAAGTGCTTGATGTAGTATGCTGCACTCTAACACACTGTGTCCGTGATGCTAGGTATGACTCCATCCATTTCAATGAGTCAGCAGAAAAGTTAAAATGAGTTAGCTTTTGCAAAAGTATCTGGTGGCTGACAGTGTCAAAAGCCTTTCTAAAATCTAGGAAAACAGCCCCAAACACACCGCCAGCATCGAGTTTTAACTTTACATTTTCCAAAAAGAAGCAGACAGCCGTCTCTGTTAAGTGATGTTTTCTGAAACCAAACTGCATGCTGTTAAGCATATGATTATTATTTAGGTGCTGTATGAGTTGTTCTGCTACTATTTTCTCAGTTATTTTGGATATAGCGGGAAGTATGCTAATTGGTCTATAGTTACTAGTTATTGTTGGGTCAACAGATTTGAGGATTGGAGTTATAACTGCACTTTTCAAGCTGTCTGTGAATACCTGCTGGGTGAAAGAGTCATTGACAATGGTTGTGAGCGGTGAAAGGAGGGATTGCTTATGGGTTTTAATAATATGGGTTTTTGGTGGTGATACGGGTCACAATCTGGATACAGGATTTAAAAAAAAAGATTCTTCACCATTGCGGGTGAGGGTGAGGGATAGGGTTATAGGGTGAGTTTTGACATTCCAGTTTCTAACTCCACAAAAACAAGGCAGACAGACTAGAAAAAATGAGGGTGTAACATAGTCAAATGTTCTATCAAACAGCTTCCTTGGCAGAGGTCTGCACTCTCTGAGTCCATTTCTAGTTGCAAATGCATGCATGATGTGGAGGTGTGACAACCTGAAGCCTGTTTGGTAAAATTGGTTACTGATACAGAATAACCTACAGACCAAAAGACCAAGATTGCAGCAACAACAATGTCTTCAACTTATCCAATGTGTCACATTACATCAGCAGGGCATTGAACTGACCCGATTCCCAGAGAATTTCTTTGAAAAGCTGATGATGTATTGCTGTATTTTACAAGGACATGATTGACCTTGATTTACACTTACTAATAAGGCTGACTAACTGTCAGAAAAGAGTGAGTATAATCACCCGTAACTGGTACATTCTATTCTATTCTATTCTATTCTATTCTATTCTATTCTATTCTATTCTATTCTATTTCACCAGTACTCTAGTCTAGTGTCTGTCTTTCCTGCTGCACTTGAGTTCAAAACATCTAAAATACACACAAAGACAAGACCATACCAGCACACAGTGTTAACCTTGTACCAATGTAAGGTTTTGTTTTGTTACTGAAAGGTTATTAGGTACATCCATGTACATCCACCGTACGATGCATGTCAAAGATAACATGCGTGCACTGCAGGACCTCAAAGGATCTTTTTATGTATGCGCTGTACACACTGTTCTTGCATCAGATGCTACAAAGGGCACCGGGAACAGGGCGGTTTAATTTGACATGTTAAAGAGTAGGACCAACACTAATGAGTGTTAAAATTCAACTCTCTAGGTGTTGAATTCGCTCTGCATGAGGGGGCAGTAATGCCATCAGCAGTAGTAGAACATTCTATAACCCAGAGAGTGCAGACCTCCGCCAAGGAAGCTGTTTGATAGAACATTTGAATATGTCACACCCCCCAAAAAATATAAGTGTTTCTGCCTTGTTTTTGTGGAGTTAAAAACTGGAATGTCAAAATGCACCCTATCCCGCAATGGTGAAGAAACTTTTAAAAATTCCTGGATCGCATCGTGATCCAAATCACCACCAAAATGTAATCACTTGTTCCTTTGGTCATTTCCAACAACTCCATAAAATTTCATCCAAATCCTCCTTGGCTGAGGTAATAAAGCAAATGTGTTCTACAACAATGTAGATTCTAAAATTCCACATTGTATTGCATAGAGCTCAGAATTCTATAGAACTTTCATTTTCCAAACATTCCGCTGTGGAAGGTTAAGGTTAGCGAGGGCATCAGCAGTGTTGTAAGGCCATCAGGGGCACTGAGCCAGTTGAACCCTGGAAATGTACATGACCACACCACAGCGGGCAGGGCACCACCAACACACACACACACACACACACACACACACACACACACACACACACACACACACACACACACACACACACACACACACACACACACACACGCACACATGCGCGCGCACACACACACACGCTCACACACACAGTAATGTATACTGTCCTCTGGCCACAGGGTGCAATGGGGCCAGTAAAAGGCACTGAACTCTACAAAATAACATGTTTATGGGCCACCACTGGACATTCTTTGCTTAACACACACACACACACGCACGCGCGCGCACACACACACACACACACACACACACACACACACACACACACACACACACACACACACACACACACACACACACACACTTAGAAACATAAGCGTAAAACATGCAGAGAGAGAGAGAGAGAGAGAGAGAGAGAGAGAGAGAGAGAGAGAGAGAGAGAGAGAGAGAGAGAGAGAGACGTAATGCATGAGAACCCTTAAGTGAGAAAATCATCCAACAGATGCACACAAACACACAGAGAGACACTGAATTGTCTGGTGGCATGTTGATAGCACGCCTCAACTCTGTCTTGTGATCTTTAATTCACATTCTATTGCAAAATGTGCATTTTATATAGAAATAAAAAGTATGTTCTCAAAATAATTGAATGGCAAGAAGTCACACATACACAGTAGATGATAGGACCTCTGAACAGTCATTTCCAGTAATTGTGATATATTTTGGATACGTCATTTTGCAATGAAACTCTTCATGTATGTATAATTTTCAGGCCTCTTACTATTGCTGAGACAAAGCAGTGCTAACTGGGATTGAATGAGCATGGCCATAACTACCATTGAGGACACAGAGGTCATGTCCTCTGTATTTTTTCTCAGAAATGTAAAATTTATCTAGGTCATACGTATGATTAAAAGCAATGTATCTGCCTATGCAACTGAATCCTCTTTTCTGATTGGCTGATGGGGTTGCAATTAATTCCCTATAACCTGTCAGGCATCAAACGTGTGACTAAGTTAGGCGAACTGCCGTTACTAATTCTAAACTGCAGGTTGCTATGGCTAAAAGCCAGTCGTTAGTTCTATCACATTTGTTTATCAAGTCAAGAGTCAGTCGTGAATTCTATCGCATTTGGTTGTCAAGCCAAGAGCCAGTCGTCATTTCCAGAGCCGTATATTAAGAATAATATACGGCTCTGGTCAGTTCTATCGCATTTGGTTGTCAAGTCAGTCGCCCTAAAAGTTCTACTAGGCTATGCATCCGATAGAGGCGCGCCTGATTATGTGCGCACTAAATGATTCTGCAGTTGGCATAATTCATAGGTTACAAATTTGCTGTTAGAAATAGATGGCAAAAATATAGCCTAGAAATCTAGACGCCCCTAGTGGCTGCAAAATTATTTGCACAGCTTTGCTGTAGGGGTTTTTGGCGCGGCCAGGCTAGCAAAAATACCCTGTACTGAAATTCCAAGCACCTGCCTCGCCATCAATTGCTGCCTTTTCCCGCTGCCTTCCCTTTGTTATTGATCCGAAAAGATCCCTTTTTTAATTAGGCTACTCTCCTCTTGTGGGGAAGAGGAACACATGTGAAAGGGGAAAGGGGAGAGTTATTAAAAATGTCCCTAGTGTGGGGAAACTCTCTCTCTCTCTCTCTCTCTCTCTCTCTCTCTCTCTCTGTCTCTCTCTCTCTCTCTCTCTCTCTCACTCTCTCTCTCTCTCTCTCTCTCTCTCTCTCTCTCTCTCTCTCTCTCTCTCTCTCTCTCTCTCTCTCTCTCTCTCTCTCAACAAAAGTTGACAGGTAGCCTGTGATGATCAGTAAGGGGAAATAGACGCGTGATGCGACATGTGTCGATTCAGCATGTAGAAATGGTTCGCAAGTTTTTGTTTTTAAACTTCCATCCCGCCGTGGTATAGGGACAAAGGAAAATTAAATAATCACAGCGTCGGCAGGCTACCAAACGAAGATTCTAGGCGCGTCAAGTTGGACGCCTGCACAGCAACATTCTATCTTGATAGAGCATGGTTCCTACAACTTTACAGACAATAATAGATTTAAAAAATATCCTACCATAATGGCAGATAAGCGGGAAAACGGCCCTCGTGGTCGACCGGCTATAGAAATTAATGGCTTGGCCAAAGTTCGAAGCCACCGCCTCGCCATTAATTTCGTATAACCGGTCACCTCGTCGGCCGTTATCCCTTACATATGATCAACCATGATAAATTCAGTGTTATATACGCCACCCCCATTTATCCTCAAGACAATGATTAATTAAAACAGTGTTTGAAGCATTCTATTTAGTATTTAGTACATTATGCTGTACAGCACGCAGTATTTGACCTCGGTATTTGAAAATGTCTCGTTACGTCCCTGTGCATGAGAACATATAGATCCCCAGAGCAGTCAAATTTTGACGTTTTAGAGGTTTTGGCTTCAAGCAAGCTAAAAAAAAAGATCATCAGAAAGCAACATGCCATTATAACTGACACTGTTTTGGAAACAAGGCCAACATGTATGGATTTCATTTTATTTTATTTTAGGTCTGTTCACATTTTATGCTGTCATTTAATTTAACATCATCGATAAAGTACCTTTTTTATTATGTCGTGTTTTAGTGAACTTTTTCTCACGGAACATTGAAGCAGTTTGTTGTTTTTCTTTCTCCCACACACAGAACTTTATACTGTAACCAGGTTCACATAGCACACAGCACAGAGCAGCGCGGCCAGTGGAAGTGCTTGAACTCCATGTAATTGCATGCTGATGTGTATTAGTCCCTGCGTAATTTGCCCCTCCCGCCCTCCCCCCCCACACACACACAACACCAAGGACATGCCCCCCTCCTCCACCCCTCCACCCTCCACCCTCTCTCTCTCTCCTACTCGCTCTCTCTCTCCATCTCTTTCTCTCTCCCCCTCCCTCTCTCTCTCTCTCTCCCCGCCTCTCTCTCTCTCTCTCTCTCTCTCTCTCTCTCTCTCTCTCTCTCTCTCTCTCTCTTGCTCTACAGTGTCGCATGCTCTGCATTTCTTTGAACCTCATTGATTTGGTGAGGAAAGACCTCCTCAAGGCCTCCTGTCTGGCCTGGACTCTGGAACCCTACTAGACTTTGTCGCCATAAACTTGTTATTCAAATCCAAACTGTCACTCCCGGGCAAGCACAGCACAGCACCTGTAAAGCAAACACACAAATTTAGAGAAGCGGAGAGAAGAGGAGAGGAGACGAGAGGAGACGAGAGGAGAGGAGAGGAGAGGAGAAGAACGGATAAGAAAGAGATCAACGAAGAGAAGAGAGGCCAGAAGATGCTGAGAGAGAGAGAGAGAGAGAGAGAGAGAGAGAGAGAGAGAGAGAGATGCATGAGGTGGTTTTTTTGCATCTGTGAGGCCAGTGGATGGTCATGTGACCCCCATGCCACTCTACAACGATTCGGGAGATTTACGACAGAATTAAACTAATGATTGTGCAGACAAACACACACACACACACACACACACACAAACACACACACACACACACACACAAACACACACACACACACCCTCACAGACTCTCTCGCAGACACACATACCTTCACACACACATAAGGGGCCCGCGGCAACGTCTGTAGTGTAGTGCAGGCCGGTCGACGCCAAGCCGCTTGTTTGTGTTCCATCCCCAATGGCCCAGCGTGACTCACACACAGAGGCCAACTTTCCAGCAGGCAAACCTAGGCAATTGCCAAGGGCTCGGCTAAATCTATACTCCATAGGGGCCCCCAACTGTCACACCAGTCGCGGTAAACACACAAAAGAGTAGACTTTACATTAATTTGTCAGTTACAGTATGCCTATGTAAAGTAATTGAAGATATACATGAGGCAAAACTCCTAAATAGCA
>NC_085870.1:22131226-22158726 GCF_034702125.1 Engraulis encrasicolus
CTTTTTCTTTTTCTTTTTCTTTTTCTTTTTCTTTTTCTTTTTCTTTTTCTTTTTCTTTTTCTGTCTGTCTGTCTGCCTGTTTTTCTTTCCATTTGTCTGACCGTCCATCTGTCTGTCTGTCGATCTGTTTTTCAGCCTTGTTTGGCAATCTGTTTGTCTTGTACCTGTGCCTATCTGAGTGCTGCTTGGCTGTTTGGCTGTTTGGCTGGATGGTGGACATCATATCAGATCAGATGGAAGCTAGCACGCCACGGGAGCACTGGAGTTCAGTGGTAGCACAACGACCATGGCTGGTTCTGGCCATATGGCATTCAGGGCATTTGCCCGGTGGACTGTTGATGATTTTGGCCTGGTCCTCGCCCTCAATGCCATGGTATCTCTCCTCATTCTGTCACGGCCAAGTCAGATAATGTGTGACAGATGATAATATGTGGTCAAAAATAGCTCGTAACAGTTTACTAAATGTGTTGTCACTGGATTCATTGTCTCGGTCAATGCCAGTTGGACCGGTCTTGACTGAAAATGCCCGGCCTGATTTTTCATCCCAGTCCATCCATGACGACGGCCCTGGTGCCTGCCAGCTGACACCGAGATGACACACATTCAATAATGTCATCAGAGCATTCTGGAATGTCACAAAGGACAAACACACGCACGCACGCACACACGCACACGCGCGCACACACACACACACACACACACACACACACACACACACACACACACACACACACACACACACACACACACACACACACACACACACACACACACACACAGCATGCTCATCCAGGTGATATAACATTGAGCCATGCTACTTTAACCCCCCTTTCTCAACCTCTCTTTGCCTTGGCCACCTGCCAAAGTGTCATTCACCTTAACACAGAGTGTGGGTGTGTGTATGTGCCTTTTGTGTGCGTATGGGAGAGAGAGAGAGAGAGAGAGCAAAAGAGCGAAAAAGGAGAGAGTAAAAAGGAGAAAGTGTGTGTATCTGTGTGTGCGTATTCAAACAAAATATTTGAGATGAGGCAAGCGGGGTGCAACGAGTTGGAAAGGTTAATATTATTGTCCTGCCTATGATGTACAACAGCAGTGGTGCGGCGTGACACAGGGCATGGAGGGCATTCTGCTCCGGCCCTCAACCGGCCCTCCTCTGGCGGTGCCACTCTCTCCTGCCGCCCCCACCCCCAGCCTCAGACCACCCACTTTGCTCTATTCTCACATCTACAGTTAATACATTGGAATGGTGGTAGGAAGGGCTCTAAATTAACTTTTTTCCATCGCCAGCCAAAATGCCAGTAGATAATAATCTTAATAGCCAAACATGGGTTTGACACCAACGGGTCAAAGTGGCTAGTAAGTTGGTCTTTTTTACCAACCAAACTGAAATTTCACCAGCATCTGTCCAGTTAGCTGGTGTTAATTTACATCCCTGGTGGTAGGCAGATCTTGAGGCGCTTACTGAGTTGCCTTTCTGAAAATCTCCGCTGTCATATTTTTCTCCCTCACACTTCTAGTCCAGTTTCAGTCTAAACAAACATGATCATGTATTTATTGTCTACTAATGAGGCACATAGTGTACAGTCAGATTTCCTTATTGCAAGTTGTTTCGCAATATCTGTTCAAGGCTGTCCATCAGATTTTTGTAAGCTGAGTTTTAAAGCTACGGACCATGGAAATGGTCAAGAGAGGCATTATTGTTCACCTTTTAATGACTCATGTAGCCTGGTGCAAATGGGATCAGCTATTCGACTCACTGCTGAACTCCATCAAAGCAATATTGCTATAACATTACGAGTTGTAGCCACTTAACCCTATCCAGACCGGGGGGGCTAAAAGTGCCCGCACCAACTTTGATGTCGTATAACTCCTGAATGACTAAAGCTATGACTACGAAACTTTGTGACTTTTCCTAAAATGAAGTTGGCTACAGTGTGATACCAAAAGATTAGGTTTATAATTTTTGTTGTTGCCATGGCAACGGTTTTCTGACAGGTACGTCTGACCAAAAATCACTGATCTAAGTCTCATCATCATCACTTTTCATATTTTTTTACATTTTCATCAGCATCAGACACCCTTGTGAACATTTGAAGTGGTCTGAAGCAAATAATAACCAAAATTGATGTGCATTTCCCAAGATGTGCAAGTTAGATGGAAAATACATGAAGGTGACATTTTGGGCAATAAAAACAGGAAATTACATCATAATGATGTCATAATATCCAATAATGACACCAAACTGATGTCATTCATAGATATTTGGCTGAAGATCATCCCCTCCAAGTTTGGTGGTCATACGCCATTTGGTTCCTAAGTTATGAGGGGGGGGTCAAAAGAGCCCCCCCCCGGTCCCAGGAATGCCAAGAAAGCCCGGTCTGGATAGGGTTAATGCACGCCGTACCTCCAGTGGCACGCTGTAATGGTCATTGAAAAGTTAAGTAGCCTACCATAGTACTATAGTACTACAATACTATGACATAGCACAGGGCCTTTAGTTGTCCACTATGACCTGGTCATTGCCATTCTGGTAGCTGCAAATTTAAAATGCAAAGTCTTAATGGGTTAAATAACAGACATGCTCATTAATAGCAACAAGCTTATAACAGACAGAGGTGGACTTTCCTAGGCAATTGCCTCGGGCCCCTATCAAATCTGACCTCCATCTGGGCCCCAGCTGTCACACCAGTCGTGGTAAACACACCAAAAAAGGTGTGATCTTAATTTGTCACTAAGGCCTATGTAAAGTAATCAAAGATATAAATGAGACAACACATTAAAATAGCACAAAACACAGAAGATGTATATTGACTTTTGAGGGCCCTGTTTATATTACGCATAGGGCCCCAAAATGGCTAGATCCGCCACTGATAACAGAGGCTCTACATGAGAGGGTTAAGCAGTGCCTGACTTATGAAGGTGATAAGGTAACCTGGAAATGTTGCCTAGTTGACCTTCTAGTGGGTTCCAATGAAAGCTTCTTGCTTGTTACATCCCATGGGCAAAGTGTATTGAAAACAATGTTATCCATCTACTGTATTTTATCCACACCAACTCTGACTTTGAAACACTGCAACACAACATACCCCCCTGGTCATTTAATCACTTTTAGCATAAAGTTGATTCTGGATAGGTAACATGGGCCTATAGATACCCAAAGAATATTATCAACAATGTTCCTCAGAAAACCAGTGGCTGAAGGCATTGTATTGCATTTCATTTTTAATACAAAAAAATGTGCTCTTTTTTGAATGCAAATACATCTGCCCTTTAACAGAAATGTGTGTAGGAAGCCCATTTAGAGAGCAGCTGTATTGTTAGTATACCATAATCTTCCCACTGTGTAGGATGGTGGCCAGAGTAGGCATTGCAACTATGCTGCTAATTGAAACAATGGAGAAGATAACCTTTTTCATGTATGAAAAGTGCAATTTTTCCAGGCGTAATGAATACTTAGAAGTGGATGGTGGTGGTAATTGTGAATTGTGCAGCTTGAATTCTGGAAATGAACTCCGAAAAATATTACACAGTGCACCTTTAAATGACAAGATGCCCCAGCTGTACATTGATATGATTTATCATTTCCGTCCCATAAAAGCCTTCAAACTCTTTCTACACTAAAACGAAGGGAACGCTCAGAGGGCCCAGTATGCTTTGGTGCCAATGTGAGGCCCCGTTATTTTTGGGGGAGGCCAGTTGTTAACGAGCTCAGGTGCCATTTATACCCCCGGGCCACACGACCAGGCGCTGCCAGACCCCCTCTGGCCAGCCGGTGCACACGTGGCAGGGCTATGTGGGTAAATGTTTCTCCTAGTAAGCTCCCCATTGGCACGGCCGGGGCCAGCGGACACTTAACACAGTCTTTAATTGGACCACGCTTGCCGAACACCGCGACTCAGCTATATCTGCCCTCGAGGTGTGAAATGGAATCAGTAGGCCGTGGAAACCAAAACCTGGCTTCCCAAGTTGGTGACCGAACGTAAACAAGTTTGTTAAAAATAAGAGTCCCCAGATAGATAGCGGCAGCCTCTGGGGCTGCTGGGCCGGGACTGGCTCACAGTTGGCCCGGATGCGGTCCGACCTGACATGCTGTGAGTGAGTGATACAACAGAAACGGCCTGACATCATCCTTATCTATGAAGCGGTCACATAGTGGCTTACAGCATCCCGCGTGACTTCTGCTTACCAGCAGTCTTGTGTAGCCATAACATACACAGTGTATGAAATTCAATACACAGATCGTTGTATTGAAACAGACATGTACATGCATGTGTAACTGAGAATCAGTGCAAAATACCTATAAGGACAAGAATACAGTACATGGGCGCAGTAGTGAGTTTGTTTTTAGTCGAATGACAAAAACAAAGATAACACATTGCCAAGGACCCTGTGTCATGCTATACTGTAGTAGTGTAGCACTATGGTTGTAAGGTTTTTGACGTCCTTAAAGATACTGTGTAACTCAATTATTTGGGGGTTTAGACAGTAAAGAGTTGACAGGAGAGAGAGAGAGATTAGATTCAATTAGATTAGATTAGATTAGATTAGATTAGATTAGGTTAGGGGCCTGCATTGGATGCTGAAACACATCTGCTCTTCAACAGCCAAAGTCAAATCACTAAACACATTGACTGAGGAAAATGTCTTCAAAGTTTTGGTATTGGGATGGGTATTGTAGTTACTGCAAATGTGACATAGCAATATCTCTACAACAGGACACACTGTATTTGGACCAGCGCGTTATCACAAGATATAGGAGGTGCTATGAAAACCATTTTCAGTATCAACTCAATATGTAGTCACTTTGCCTTTGTACGACAGATATCATGATTGATCATCCTGTGCAGCCCCCTGAAGCTTTTACACTTTCTATTTACTGGGGAAAAAACCCGCATCAGCCATGTATCAATAAAACTGCTGTGTCTCAGTTGGTGCATTTGTGCACTTGGCGCACTATGTTTCAATGCATAATTAATACGCCATACGCACTGAAATATGAACACTGAAGTGCACAAGTGCACCATTTGAGGCACAGCATAGTATGTCATAAAAGACTGTTTTGACAACAAATGGGGGTAGGTCTGTATTTTGGCACTATTTTAGTGTTTTGTCTCATGTGCATCTTCAATTACTTAACATACGTGACGAATAAAGATCAGGCTTTTTTGTGTGTTTATTTACCGCAACTGGCGTGACAGCTGGGGGCCCTTATGCAGGCTCCATTATTTTAGATTTTTAACATTGTTGTTTATCCATTTGTTAAGCCCTTCGAGCTGCATGCCTTGTATGATATTGTGCTATACAAATACAGTTATTATTATAAAGAAATGCAATGTAACACAGCCAAATAGCAGGGCAGGTGGATACTCTACACATGAACATTGGAGGTGATCCAAGTGGATCCAAGAAGAAGCAACCAGATCTACAGCTTATATCTCGGCACCATCTTTAGCAAATCAGGTGATCTGTCAGACTGGCCCAAGGATTTGGCAGTAGGGTGGTCCCGTCTCTGATCTTTTTGTCTCTTTTCTAAGTGGACTTCCCTGATGTATATGGGCACCCAGCTTCCAAGCTATTGGTTACAACCAATAGGAGGGCTTCATTCAGAACAGCGGACCATGTTATTTACAATATAGGTTATTTATATGAATTATAGGTCAGAGATGAATATTTCCAGCAATGTGGCCTGGCAAGTAATGAGTTACATGCAAGTTCATTCACCACACATTCCACACAGACAAGAGAGACAGAAATGTATGTACCGTGCTACATTATTTCAAGTTGTAGGCCTATAGCAGCACCGTGGTGACATGCTTGGACGTATTCAACTTTGCTCTCACCTCATATATTAAAGGTAATTAAAGTGTATGACATGCAATGTACTGTTCATCATAGACACATGGCTTGACAGTTAAATCCACTGCAGCAGTCCTGAGTGAGTGAGCGACGGACAAATAGGCAATCAGGGCCGCTGACAGCTTTTGCCGGGCCCAGGACAAAGTCACCTGAATGGGGCCCCCCATCCAATACATTCAATGTAATGATAACCCGATTCTGGGCCCGCTGTCCCCCTGGGCCTGGGACAACAGACCCCTTTGTCCCCCCCTGTCGGCATCCCTGTATACAGTATTAAGTATCAGGGTAATGGTTTCTACAGTGGCTAAGTGATCAGGGCCCTTTGGTTGCGGGGTTGTCCTTGCTGAGTGAAAGGTCATGTTGAAATTAGACGGGACAGTGTGCTGCCCGGAGTGATAACATCCCCCTTGGCTCTGCAGCTTTTCTAAAAAGGTTGGCAAGGCGTGACATTCCCGGGACGGGAGGAGGAGGAGGAGGAGCAGGAGGAGGAGGGGGAGGGGGAGGAGGAGGAGGGGGCACCTCCTTGACCGGTCAAAGTCTCATGAGCTGCACCACCCTATCCCCCACACACTGCATACACATACATACCACACACACGCACACACACTCACCCTATCCCTATACACTATTACACACGCACACACCACCTCACCCCATATCTCCTCTTCCTCCCTCTCTGCCTCCTCACAGAAGTACCACCCAAGTATCCCCACACACTGCTACACATGCACGCACGCACGCACACTCGCTTGCACGCACGCGCACACACACACACACCACCTCACCCCATATCCCTCTTCCCCCCTCTCTGCCTCCTCACAGAAGCTAATTGGTACAACAACCAGAGGGCAGAGGGCTGAGACCTGGGGACTGGGCAGTGGGCTGTGGGCAGAGTAGTTAGTACGCTGGGCAGTGGGCAGGACAGTGGGCAGTGGGCAGTAGGTAGTGGGCAGTGGACAGTGGGCAGTGGGCAGTGGGCAGTAGGCAGTGGGCAGTGGGCAGTGGGCAGTGGGCAGTGGGCAGTAGGTAGTGGGTAGTGGGCAGGACAGGGAAGTAGGTAGTGGGCAGGGTAGTGGGCAGGACAGGGAAGTAGGTAGTGGGCAGGGTAGTGGGCAGTAGGTAGTGGGCAGTGGGCAGTGGGCAGTGGGCAGTAGGTAGTGGGCAGTAGGTAGTGGGCAGGGTAGTGGGCAGGACAGGGAAGTAGGTAGTGGGCAGGGTAGTGGGCAGTAGGTAGTGGGCAGTAGGTAGTGGGCAGTGGGCAGTAGGCAGTAGGTAGTGGGCAGTAGGTAGTGGGCAGTAGGTAGTGGGCAGTAGGTAGTGGGCAGTAGGTAGTGGGCAGGGTAGTGGGCAGGACAGGGAAGTAGGTAGTGGGCAATAGGTAGTGGGCAGTGGGCAGTAGGTAGTGGGCAGGGTAGTGGGCAGGACAGGGAAGTAGGTAGTGGGCAGTAGGTAGTGGGCAGTGTGCAGGACTACACATATACTGTACGTACACGCACACATACATACATGCGCGCGCGCACACACACACACACACACACACACACACACACACACACACACACACACACACACACACACACACACACACACACACACACACACACACACACACACACACACACACACACACACACACACACAAATAAACTAACCCAGATCATTTATAGCTAGAGGTCCAGGATACACCCACTCACTTACACTCGCATGCCTGTAAACACACACACACACACACACACCCATAGACAAGCAAACACACCTACAGCACAGTCAGTAACACATTGCCAAATGGATTTAGAGTTCTGTGACATTGTGAAACAAGGCTGTGTTAAAATTCGAAGAAAACATTTTTGGGTGAGTATATAACTTTCACCTCTGTGTGTGCATGAGTATTTGTTTGTGCACGGCTGGTATTTACCAAAGCCAGAGAGGGATGTGTGCGTAATGGAGATAGCGGGGGGATAAGAGAGATAAGGTGCAAATGCCGTTTGTTGTGCTACCGATGCCTATCAGTGACTGTAGAGTGCTGTATGTATACTGACTTACTCACTTGACGGTTGTTTGTATGTGTACTACGTACATCCTGTGGCCAGTAGTGTTTTTCACAGCGTCAATGATTAATCGCAAAAGACTTGTGTCAATGTCAATGTCATTGTCAATCATTAATGTAATCATATCTCTCTTGTGGGTTACGAAACCAGCTTATGAATTAGCGATAACAGTCTGATTCAGGTGGTTGAGGAACATTGGATCATTGATCACAGAAGCTTGCCTCTGTTACGGAACAATCTGCCTGTAGCCTACTATATCGATCTGTTGTGTACTATATCGATCTGTTGTGTTTTTTCCCCCTTTATAGAGGATGCTCATCGATTGTCATACAAAGAAACAATTTGTGACACTTTATTTTAAAATGTCTTTTTTGTCTATCTATCTACCCCTTTTACACATTTAGGGTTATGGTTAGGTTTGGGTACACAGTAGATTCACTAAATACTGTATATCACACGCACTAACTGTACACTTAAGATATGTGCAAGTATACAATGTTGCATGCTGTTGCACACTTTGTTCTTATCAGAGACCTTAAATAACGTGTAAGCAAATGTTTCTATTACATACAGTACATAAACTAGAAATGCACTCAGAGAGTGCAGACCTCCGCCAAGGAAGCTGTTTCATGGAACATTTGTCTATGTTACAGCCTGTTTTTCAAGTCTTTCTGCTTTGTTTTTGTGGGGTTGGAAACTGGAATGTCAAAATCTGCCTTATCCTGCAAATTTGCTAAATTTTGAAAAATTCCTGGATCCGGATCATGATCCGTATCACCACCAAAATGTAATCACTTGTTCCTTTTGTCATTATTTCCAACAACTTCACAAAAATGTCATCAAAATCCGTTCATAGCTTTTTGAGTTATCCTGTTGATGTTGGGGATATGCCACAAAAAATCCTCGATGTTGACATGGCAATAAACTTCTTGAACTTGAACTTGAACTTGAGAGATAAACAGACAAACACCAAAGCGACCAAAAACATAACCTCCTTGGCGGAGGTAATAAACTGTTTCCCCCAGCACTTTGTAGTTAAGGTGGCCTCTGTGACAGACACACCTTCCACCATGACTAGTGGCCCTGAAAATATAAAGATTGTGTATTGCAAATGAAATGTCTAAAGTTGTTTTACAATTTGGAAAAAAAACCTCCCACACACTGAGCATTCCACTGTATTCTGTAGGACACAACGCTTTGGTACCGGTTCTGAAATGTTGCGCGTTGAAGAAAATGGCAAAATGCCCAGAGTGCGAGTGTTTTTTCAAATTGTAACCCATGGGCCGTCCCCTACGCACCTGCAAAACAACCACAACATTGCCTTTTTCATGTCTGGCCAACCTCCCACCCTTATCGAATAACAAAGATTCTGCCGGGAAACACTGAATAATGTCTTAACTTTTTAAAGTCTTGATTTACAGGCTTAATTCTTCAGAATATATCTTAGTTCATTGACAACATGTGAGATGTAATTAATGAAAGTCCTGTCTATTGGCAGATGTATCAGAAATGCTGGCTTGTTTACAAGAGGGCCTCAAGCACAGGACCTAAAAGGCTGGAGAGATTCCCTAACCAAGGAGCCTCCAACTTTCATTGCCATCAGAAGGTATTGTAAGATCATCACAATATACGTAGACACACAAGGGTAAAACACACTTAGAAATACATGCAATACAGTGTATATTCTGCAGTTTATCCATTTGAACATTACCATAGGTGTGCAGATAGGGACGAGGTGGTGCTATAGCACTTGCCCCTTTGCCCTACTGGACAAAAAGTGCCCTTTTTGAATGTTTTTTTTAAATGTTTTTTTGTCAAAATGCACTATGATTCATGTTAACATGATAATTTACACATGAGGCACGACCAAAAAGCATGTTACAATAATGTTCCAATATAGCATATAGCCTTATATATAGCTGGAAGTTCCATATGTCCCCAACACCCCCCCCCCCTCCATTCAGCACCTGCCCCCCAAAATGTCTATGCATGCTACTGAACATTACTCAGAAATGTGTTTGTCATCCTACCATAGGTGATAGACCTGACAGATGTGATCAGTGTCACCAGACCTCCACAGGAGAAAAAGAAACACGCTCTGGTTTTGACATTCACTGATGACAGCACTCTCAGCTTTACCTGTGACTCAGGTGTGTGGATGGATAACTATTCTTATGATTTAATTTCTGTGGATTTGTCAATCCTTATTTGGGCAATATTACATTTTGGTGAACAACCAATCATGCTGGATTGGTTATGTGTTCAGTCTTTTTTTAGAAAGTGTGCTCAACTCCCAACTATTTCTTTCGGGTGCAAGCAAGCAGCAAAGTTCATATTTAGTAAAAAAGCTGTACTCTCTGCTGTAATTCTTGTAGTTTAATCTGGTGGGGTAGCATGATAAACAGACGTTTCGGACTAAGCCTTCTTCTGCGTCTTTATGTGGTTATGTGTTCAGACAAGTGTATGATGACGTGCCGTGGTTCAGAGTCCCGGGTTTGATTACCGACCTGAGGTCCTTTTCCAACCCTCCCGTCTCTCTCTCCCACTCATTTCCTGTCCATTCTTCACTGTCCAGTCCAAAAATGTTGAAAAAATAAGTGATAAACCAGAAAAACATTTGAATAGAAGTAGTGTAGGCGAATCTTGTAAACACGCTGTGCGCAAAGCTGTGCATGCGCCAAAAATGCTGGGTGGAAAAGAGCTGAGATAACAATATTCTCTATTCGTGTACAATGCGAAATAGCCTACCTCACATCTTGGCAGAAAGCTAACCAGAAATATCACATGACTTGTTATACAACATAGGCTATTGGTTATGTTGGGTTGTGGTCTCAATTTATTTAGCTAATTGAAGATTTGGCCAGGTATGGACGTGCTTAAAACAGTGTGTCACTGAATGTTCTTATCCAGATGTTTCTGAAAGTTAGCTGTGTAGTTGGTCACATAAATACACAGTATAATCATTTTTCATGTCACAAACACACCCAGATAAGCCTCATGACTCATTAAAGAACTGTGCAATGAAATCTAGTTCCACGCAACACCCGGGATAAGGCTATCATTATCTACCGTCACCAGCTGCCTGCAAGCCCAAACATTGGAATTTGCTAAGCTGATTTTCATTTTATTATATAGCTGTTTGCATACCGATGGCACACCAAAATGTGATAAGTTGCAATATCAGTTACTTAACGTGGACAAATGAAGGGAAAACGTGCAGAGCTCTGGAAAACTAGCTATTTTGTTACCTTGCTAGCTAACATCAAGATCAGATTCCAGTGTGTTCCACTTGTCATAAAAGCGAGCTGTTACACCAAACAGATGAACAATACTATAGGTTGCCTAAAACCATTGTGAATAACGGTCTTTACTTTGTAGGCCTAGTGTCGACGTGATGTAGGTCTACCGTGAGTGTGTATGCAACTCAGAGCCAGCTAGATTTCTGATGGCTACGAGTCTTTCACATGATATTACAGACGTTTTAAAAATAGGATGGAGATAACAATTATACCGGGTGTGATATGGAACTAGATTTCATTGCACAGCTCTTTAATAAGTCATGAGGCTTACCTTCTGAATGTGTTTTGTAGTGTTTTCACAAGCCGAAGCGACCAAGCTCTTTCTTTCTTGCCACACGGAAGAATGAGCGATGTAAACAGTGATGTCACGCACAGATTCCCTTATACCAGAAGCCTTTACGAATAACAAACATGCAAACAATGTATTATCCTCTCAACCGTGTATATCATCAGTGTACTTAGGACATGTTCATTCTACTTAGCATTTCACCCAAGAACTGTAATAATTTTTAAATTAATAAATGTAGCTCACTCTTTAAAAGCACTCGTGTTACATTCTCATATATTTTAATGTCATGTAACAGTCTTTATGAGTGTCGTGTTTGATGTCCTCCATGCATGCCCCTCAGAGACAGAAGCTGCCGACTGGTATAAGGTCTTAAACAGAGAGTGTGTACACGGTGGGCTGGACGCCTTTAGGATCCCAGAGCCAGACCTCCTATCCTCTTCTCTCAGGCACCAGACTGGTATGTACCGTATACAGCAGAACTGTACATGGGCAGTCATGGGTAAGCGGGTAGGGCGTCAGACTAGTAGTCCAAAGCTTGCCAGTTCGACTCCTGACCCGCCATGTTGGAGTAATTAAGCAGTGCTCTCCCCCATCCTCCTCCATGACTGAGGTACTCTGAGCATGGTACAGTCCCGCTGCACTGCTCCCTTTTGGGCTCCATTAGGGGCTGCAGCTACACTTTTTATCTGACCCTATGCATCTAAATCCAATGGACAATGTGGACATGAAGCATAAGCAGTCTGCCCTTGGCCAACAAACACCTCCGCTCATATCATAGACAGCCCAACAAAGCCAAACAAAGACAACCAACAAGCAATTGCCAAAAAAAGACAAATTTACTGTAAATATATGTTTCACAATGTCCTAGTACTGGCACATTATCTAATATCTATTATTAACACTAATAGGGCATGGTTATTATAACATAATATTGGGCAGTACCACTTAGTGTAGGTTAGAGGCAGATGTGAGCCAAAGCTGCCCACCAGTGTTGCCAGATTGGGCGGTTTCCTGCACAATTGGGCTGCTTAGGCTTATGCTTCTTGGCCATAGAAATCAATAGAATTGGGTGGAATTTAGTGCTTCCGGGCGGGTTTTCAGCATTTTTTGAGCTGGAGATCGTCAGCCTCATCTGGCAACCCCGCTTTCTACCCTTCTCAGCCGTGACACTTTGGACATCTGCTCTCACCACCTAAAGGCAGCAGTTATGACCACAAATCTCATCTGCTCTCACCACCTAAAGGCAGCAGTTAGGACCTCAAGCCTCATCTGCTCCCACAACCTAAAGGCAGCAGCTATGACTACACGTCTCTTCTGCTCTCACAACCTAAAGGCAGCAGCTATGACCACAAATCTCATCTGCTCTCACAACCTAAAGCAGCTATGACCACAAGTCTGGCTATTATTATTATTGCGCATAACTGGATTAATGCAAACATGCGGGTTAATAAAACTCTCCCATATCATACCATACCGATGTCACAGCTGTGGTCTAACTGCCCTCAAGGCAACACAGACAACGCTGTATCCAGGGCTGGACTGGGGGAGAAATAGGGCCCGCTCACTTTTGGCTTAAAGAGGCCCTTTATAATTAGCAGCGCAGAACTGACTCACCGGTGGGCCCTGCACCCTCGTGGGCCCTGCACCCTCGTGGGCCCCTATTTTCAGAAATGTAAATATATATATATATATATATATAGATGTAGAATCACTCATATATATATATATATATACAGTGCCCTCCATTATTATTGGCACCCCTGGTTGAGATGTGTTTTTTAGCTTCCAATTATTATTATTTTTCTCTAAATAATATGGGACCTTAATGGAAAAAAAGAGAAAAATCCAACCTTCAATACAAGTGCATTTATTCAGTGGGGAAAAAAGCCCACATAAAGAAATAATTATTTGACATCAAATAATGTGTGTCACAATTATTAGCACCCCTGTTGTTAATATTTTGTACAACCCCCTTTTGCCAACAAAACAGCACCTAATCTTCTCCTATAATGTTTCACAAGATGGGAAAAGACAGAAAGAGGGATCTTCAGCCATTCCTCTTTGCAGAATCTCTCTAAATCATCCAGAGACCTGGGTCCTCTCCTCTGTACTCTCCTCTTCAGCTCACCCCACAGGTTCTCAATGGGGTTGAGGTCTGGGGACTGAGATGGCCATGGGAGGAGCTTGATTTTGTGTCTGGTTAACCATTTCTGTGTAGATTTGGCCATATGTTTAGGGTCATTGTCTTGCTGAAAGACCCAGTGACGACCCATCTTCAGCTTTTTGGCAGAGGGCAACAGATTTTGATTTAAAATGTCCTGGTATTTCAAAGCATTCATGATGCCATGCACCCTAACAAGCTTCCCAGGGTCTTTGGAAGCGAAACAGCCCCACAGCATCACTGACCCACCCCCATACTTCACAGTGGGTATGATGTGCTTTTCAGCATGCGCATCTTTCGTGGCACGCCAGACCCACTTAGAGTGTTTGTTGCCAAAAAGCTCAATCTTGGTCTCATCTGACCAAAGCACACGGTCCCAGTTGAAGCCCCAATACCGCTGGGCGAACTCCAGACGTTTGCGTTTATGATTGTGGGTGAGGAAAGGTTTTCTCCGTGCATGCCTCCCAAACAGCTTGTTGGCGTGTAGACAGCGCCTGATGGTTGATTTGGAGACTTTGTGACCCCAGGATGCTACCATTTGTTGTAATTCTGTAACAGTGAGCTTTGGAGATATTTTGATTTCTCTTACCATCCTCCTCACTGTGCGTGGTGGCAAAATAAACTTGGGTCCTCGTCCAGGCTTGTTTACCACTGTTCCAGTTGTTTTGAACTTCTTAATTATTCCTCTCACAGTAGATATGGACAGCTGCAGTTGAGTGGCAATCTTCTTGTAGCCTCTGCCTGACCTGTGAAGGTCGACGCACATCTGCCTCACTTGTATGCTGTGTTCCTTTGTCTTTCCCATGTTTAAGAGTGGATAAGAGAAATGGCCTCGGTGTCACATCATATTTATACCCCAGGGAAACAGGAAGTGATGAATTACTAATTAAATGTTCCTACATACTCTGGTAAACTTTGTAAACTACTGTAGAAATGACAGAAATGCTTCAATTATATTTATTTCCTGGGAATTGTTAAGGGTGCCAATAATTGTGGAACAGGTGATTTAATGAAAAATAATTATTTTTTAGTCAGGGATTTTTTTTATTTTCCTACAATTCATTTGAGTTGAAGGCTACATTTTCCTAAAATTTTCAGTGTGACAGTATTCTTCTGCAATAAACACTGAATTTATTTTAAGGCTTTTAACACATCTCAACCAGGGGTGCCAATAATTATGGAGGGCACTGTATATATATATATATATATATATATGAGTGATTCTATGATTCCCCTACGCCTTTGGCAAAAGCAAAATGTCAATTATCAGTATTTTTTTTCAACTAAATGACCTAGATGCTTACATAGTGTATATATTTAAGTTTCCAAACCAACAAATTGCCAAGCTTAATCTTAAATCATTTGATAAATACTCTAATGAAAGCGAACATTTGCTAAATTATTTTGTCAACAGTGTTATGGACAAATACTATGTCATTTCAAACATATATAAAAATACTACAGAGTTGAAACAATATATGTTTGAAAGTGCTTATGTCCCTTAGCAGTAATGTTGTCATTAATCTGTGCAACTGATATAGAAAATGTGATTGTTGAGCTTCATAAGTAGGATTTTATGAGTCACTGTGATACAGACTGACACATTTTTCATCACAAATCCCTGTAACGTCTGATTTGAATATAGTCACCCTCCTTACACAAGACTTCCTTCTCCAGAGATAATCCCTAGTGTATGTTCATAGGATTTTTCAAACACATAAGGGATCAATAGCGCAAAAACACTTTCAAAACAGTCAACCGTGTTACTCAACTGTGTTACGGTCAACAGTGCAGGGGAACAAGTCGGCACTTTTTTAGGAGAAAAAACAGAGCAGACAAACCCATCTCCCTAGAACACAAATTATTTTGTTTGTTTGTCTGTCAATATGGATATAAATTGGCAAAAACATACTCCTCCTCAACTGTCATCAGTGTTGCCAGATTGGGCTGGTTCCCGCCCAATTGGGCTGCTTAGGATGGCCGTGTGCGGGTAAAAATGGCATCTATCAGAAAAACCTTCCCACTGCCATATAAATCAATAGAATTGGGCGGGTTTTTAGGGCGGATTTTGATCATTTTTTGGGCTGGAAATCATCAGCCTCATCTGGCAACCCTGACTGTCATACTTAATTGTAACACCATTGACGGTAACACCGTTGACATTTCAGCCATTTTTATGGTGTTGTGCTAACTGAGGACCTCAGAAGTTCCACCACAACACCTTAATCAATTCATGTATCTGTATGCTTTATCTGTGTTTTTCTACATGTGATTTCTAATTCAGATTCTTATGAATATGTTGATAACACCGTTGACAGGCAATTTTCCCGCTATGAGAACATGAAAAAGAATGGATTAAATTATGGAAGGATGGAGCTCAAAATTTACCAAAAAGTCTTCCCGTATCCTGCCAAAGAGGTTATGACATCACGTGATGTTATTCGTATGGCCTAAGACCAAACCATTACTGATTTATGGAGGAGGTTTCAGACCGTGACACGGTTAACACAGTTTTCGTGGACACACACAAAATGGCAAATTTCATGTATAATGGAAATGACAGTGGTCTTTCTGACAGTTTTGTCATATTGTGATGATTACTGTGAATCAAAATTTGCAATCGTCTTGGGCAAAACAAGTTTCTTTACATGCTAATATGAAGACTGAATCTGACATTTGGAAAACAGGACGGCATGAAAACGCCCAAAAACAGTATTAAATATTCATTCTTGCTGAGGGAAATAATACCATGTCTACACTTTCTGTATTATATGAAAGATAAATGTGTGCTAATGTCCAAAACATCATTGGATGCAGTTAATAGTTAGTGGAATTGCCAAATAAAATCCACGGACTTAAAAGTGTAGGCGAATTAGAGAATCACTCATATATATATATATATATATATATATATATATATATATATATATATATATATATATATATATATATATATATATATACATATATGAGTGATTCTATGATTCGACTGCGCTTTTGGCAAAAGCAAAATGTACATTATCAGTATTTTTCTTTTCAACTAAATGACCTAGATGTTTACATAGTGTATATATTTAAGTTTCCAAACAAACAAATTGCCAAACTTAATCTTAAATCAGTTGATAAATACTCTAATGAAAGCGAACATTTGCTTGATTATTTTGTCAACAGTGTTATGGACAAATACTACCGGTATGTCATTTCAAACATATATAAAAATACTACAGAGTTGAAACAACATACGTTTGAAAGTGCTTATGTCCCTTAACAATAATGTTGTCATTAATCTGTGCAACTGATATATAAAATGTGATTGTTGAGCTTCATAAGTAGGATTTTATGATTTACTGTGATACAGACTGACACATTTTTAATTATAAATCCATATAACGTCTGATTTGAATTTAGTCACCCACCCTCCTTACACAAGACTTCCTTCTCCAGAGATAATCCCTACTGTCTGTTCATAGGATTTTTCCAACACATAAGGGATCAATAGCACAAAAACACTTTCAAAACAGTCAACCGTGTTACTCAACTGTGTTACGGTCAACAGTGCAGGGGAACAAGTCGTCACTTTTTTAGGAGAAAAAAAACAGAGCAGACAAACCCATCTCCCTAGAACACAAATCATTTTGTTTGTTTGTTTGTCAATATGGAGATAAATTGGCAAAAACATACTCCTCCTCAACTATCATAGCTGATACGTAACACCATTGACGGTAACACGACTTGACATTTCAGCCATTTTTATGGTGTTGTGCTAACTGAGGACCTCAGTTAAGTGAAGTTCCACCTCAACATATTAATCAATTAATGTATTTGTATGCTTTATCTGTGTTTTTCAACGTGTGATTTCCAATTCAGATTCTTATGAATATGTTGATAACACAGTTGACAGGCAATTTTCCGGCTATGAGAACATGAAAAAGAATGGATTAAATTATGAAAGATGGAGCTCAAAACTTACCAAAAAGTCTTCCCATATCCTGGCAAAGAGGTTATGGCATCACGTGATGTTATTCGTATGGCCTAAGACCAAACCATTACTGATTTATGGAGGGGGTTTCAGACCGTGACACAGTTAGCATAGTTTTCGTGGACACACACAAAATGGCAAATTTCATGTATAATGGAAAGCACAGTGGTCTTTCTGACAGTTTTGTCATATTGTGATGATTACTGTGAATCACCATTTGAATTGTTTTGGGCAAAACAAGTTTCTTTACATGCTAATATGAAGACTGAATCTGACATTTGGAAAACAGGACGGCATGAAAACGCCCAAAAACAGTATTAAATATTCATTCTTGCTGAGGGAAATAATGCCATGTCTACACTTTCTGTATTATATGAAAGATAAATGTGTGCTAATGTCCAAAACATCATTGGATGCAGTTAATAGTTAGTGGAACTGGCAAATAAAATACATGGACTCACTCATATACAGTATATATATATGAAATGCAAATATATATATATTTATTTTTTCCTGAAAATAGGGGCCCATGAGGGTGCAGGGCCCACCGGGAAATGCCCACTATGCCAGATGGCCAATCCAGACCTGGCTGTGGTCTAACTGCCCTCAAGGCAAGACAGACAGCGTCTGTCAGTATCTTTAGAACATGTAGCCCTGTAACCTAACTACCGCACATGCTTTACATTTCTGTTAGCTCATGATAATTGATCTGGGGTTAAATATAGCATACTTCGCTGTCTGGGAAAACATGCTTTAGACAATGCCCAGTTATAACTAGCGTGCTTTAAATAATGCAGACACACCGGCCTTGTCTATCATCTGGCCAAAATGTGTTTATTTTTTTGTTTTTGTTTACATGATGCATGGGTGTGGCAATGCATTGGGGTCTCAAAAGAGAATGCAATTTTGCCCCACCCATCTAAATATTTATTTCGCTATTTAAAGGTGGGCCATGAACTTTCATTTCTGTTCTATGCCGCATCAGCTCGCTGCCTGAATAAATAGCATTGGAAAAAAGCCCACAGCAAACACAGGAGCACTGAATGCCAAACAAACACTGAACAGGGAGTGTAAGATGCAAAGCAAAGCAAAATGCAAGATGCTAAAGCATTTCTTTTTATTGTAGGCTATAGTAATAATATTTATATATATACTGTATATATATTAATTAATCTGTCTCTGATGACCTAACCTGTAAATATTAAACATGTAATATAAGACATATAATACAAAGTGGAGCTTGCTCCTTTTTGAACAGACCTTTTTATGCTGAATGTTAACAAAAGGGGCTTGATGCAGGGTCCCACCAGGCACGAGCTGCACCTTTACAGTGCAGTAGAGTAACATTTATTAATCCCTGGGAAAATGAAGGATTTTAAGGAAATGACTGTATGTGATGCGCCTTGGAAGATGCCTGTTTATGGGTACGCACACATATTTTATTTGAACAAGTTTACTGTATATTTGCTTCATCTGAAACTGATTACCTAAAATCATGAAGGGCTAAATATTGTCTGAAGGCAAGGTGATGACACACAGAACAATTTTTTGAGCAATCGACACTGGACTGGACTGCACTGTTTATCATTATAACACTATTATTATAACACATTATAATACAAATAGATTTTTTTGTTACTTTTTCTTCTTCAACTTTTTTGTAATCGTTTATTGTTCATTTAATTGGTCTAGTTTGCGGACTTTGTGACGGTGTGTTTACATGTGGTTGGCCTTCCAGAGCGCTTCTGTGTGCGTCTGCTGCCGTGCAAAGGACTGAAGACGTCGGGGGAGTGTGTACTTCAGGTCAACTCAGAAGCCATCACCCTCTGGGACACGCGGACCAGCCACCTGAAACTGGCCTCGTGGCCTCTCACAGCACTACGCCGCTTTGGCAGCGATCGCACCTGGTTCAGCTTTGAAGCAGGACGGTCAGTTCATCTCACAAAGAAGTCGTTAAAGGTGCACTGTGTAATATTTTTAGCAGTTAATTTTCAGAATTCATGCTCATACCCATTCACAAATGTTAGCTTTTTCTCAAATACGTTTGAATTGCTTGAAGAAGGTCAGTAGACCGAAACGTTGCATTAAACCATGCAAATGTGAACAGTGTGCGGGAGCTTTCTTTGCTTTAACGTTGGTGACCTAGGGGTTCCACTCCTACGCACCTGACCAAGGAGGTGTGCAAGAATTCTTCACTTACAAATACTTACCACCATCATCAAATTCTAAGTATTAATTATGACTGGTAGAATTGCCTTTTTCATACATGAAAAGGGGGATCTCCTTCATGTCCGCCCCTTTTGAATTTTCAGAAAAGGACATTAGTGGCAAAACTTGCTGTACTTTGGCTGTGTTTGTAAACTTTAGTTTATTATTTAGTAAATATTCATGAAAAGAGCAAATTTGGACATTGGCTGCACAATTTCAATGAATAGCATAGTTGCAATACCTACTCTGGCCACAATACTACACAGTGCATCTTTAACATAGATAAGCATAGGCATGACGTTCACTACTCATTCAGATATTGGCCTACTTGGAAAAAAGGTACACAGGGTTGTATTACACGGCACGCAAGAAACATGCTGAACTGAAAACTTGAGTAGACAACTGATAAGTTCAGCAGTTTATCTATGTGTATATATCTATTGAATTTTGAGTAACTCAAGAATTAAAGAGTAAAAAAAAAGAGTACTGTAGCGCGTTGAAAACACTGTGATAATGCACTGAAATATTTCCTGACAGCCTGTGCGAGACAGGAGAGGGCTTCTTCAAGTTCCAAACGGTGGAGGGGGAGGCTATCTACCAGCGTGTCCACGCCGCAGTGCATTCCATCATCCAGCAGGAGTGCCCCCTCAGGTAGCCAGGTAAGTCAAGAAGATTCCCTCTGGTTCGTGGCCGGTTCTGGACAGGGGCCAGGGAGGTGGGCCCCTGTAGATTTCCTCCTGGCCCCTGTGCTGAACAGCCAATGACAACGACATGATATACATTTTTGTATATTATATATTCATAACATTAAAAATGTATCTGTTTTGCCAATTTGTTTTGCCCCTGGAAAAAATAATGCACCCTCCCGGGATCTGCGGATCTAGCCCTTTTGGGGCCCTAAGCCAAACATAAACATGGGGCCCTCAAAACACATTAAATTCCGTGTTTTGGTGCTATTTTAGCGTTTGGCACATACAGTATATACTGTATCTTCTACTACTTAACATAAGTGAAAAATTAAGATCAAGCATACTTTTTGTGTGTTTACGTGACTGTGGTGTGGCAGTTGAGGCCCCTATGGTGTACAGACCTTGGTCGGGGCCCTAGGCAATTGCCTAAGTTTGTCTAATGGAAAGGCCGCCTCTGCTCGTAATGTACAGTAATGTGTTTTTGATCACCCCCTCCCTCATCCCTCCCACGTTCACTAACAGGAAGCTTACGGATAGCAATGCTACGCTATGTGAATACCACTATCTGCAGAATAGCCAACAGGATGTACTAATGTAACACACCATTTTCCCCTGCACAGGACCAATGAATATTACTGCAGACCACTGATGGACATTTCTCTGGGGTTAAGAAATTGCCCCAGGCCATTCATAGAACCAGAATCTGATGAAGGCTGTTTTAGTTGAAACGTAATCCAGCCATGAAATAATAAAAGACAACAAAAAAGGAGTTAAAGTGTGCGTACTTCTCACTTTGAAAACTACAGTTGGCCTTCATCCTGCACCTTTTCCTGGGATGTGCACAATCCTCTCCTTCAACATTCATAGAACCAGCACATTGCAAATCGCACAACCCCTCATCCATGTAGGTGGCACAACTGCACAATTAAAAACTTTGACTTTGTCCCAAGGAGGTTTGTCATCAAAAACGACAGTTTGCTTTTTTCATGTACAGGTGTATAGCATGCTCTCCTCTGTGTGTTCCGTCTACATGTGTTCTATTTAGGGCTCGCTCACTCCCTCTGGTGGATAAAAGGTGTACCAGTAAGTTGTTGCTGGTAAAATGCGTGGCACTGGCATGATGATTATTGCACTACTATTTAAATAAAGGATACTTTTTCTTGTAAACTTCAAAACACGTTTCATGAATGTTAAGATGTATTTGTTTTTATTAAGCACTCAACCTTTTTCATATTACTTTACTTTAGTGGTTGTCTCATAAAGCGCACTTGTGAAAGAAGACATTTCTCATAACTTTCCAGCATTGTTGGTCATGAACCCAACAGCAAAAAGCAAAAAGAAGACTGACTACATCGCTGAGAAGAAGGTAGAGCTGAACTCCAGAGGGAAATTTGACCTTTTCATGAATATTTACAAAGTAATAAACTAATATTTACTGGTCTGACCAAAGCAGAGTACGTTGTGCAGCCCAAGATACCTACGGTATGACCGGTAATTCAAAATCGCAGGCATGAGACAATTCACCTATTCAAGTGTACATTTTTGAGTCGTAATGAATACACATGAAAAAGAGGGAAGCATATATTATGGAAATAAACCTTTGATAAAATGTGCATGCTCTTACGAAACAGTGCATCTGAGGAGGAGAAAGACACGAGGAGTGCGCCTTAATATTCGACCTTGCCTCCTCCACTTGCCTCCTCCACTTGCTTCTCGTCATGATGACATCACTGACAACAGCATTATATTTCAATATCTTGCAAAAGCTCAATTGTAGAGTCTTTTTCTCATTTGCAATTGGGACGGTGAATGAAAAACAGTCCCTCAAAAGTTGTTGTGGCTAGGCTGACAGCTGGGGATCGTTTTCTCCACGGAGGAGGGGCCAGGAGGCGGGGCGAGGAGACAAGCGCAAGTGGAGGAGGCAAGGTGGCATATTAAGATGCACTCGAGGTCATCTCTGGTCACAGCTCCCCATTCAGGGGTTTGATCACAGCTCTATGTCCCTCTCATGTCCTCTTATATCATATCTGTCTCACACTAATGGCCAATAATGGTGAACTTGGAAACCTTTGCCTAAAATGTCTTCATCACAAAAATATTTAAATACCATTGGTCAGTGAGAGGGAGTTTCATTTGATTTTTTCTGCAGTCCTTATACTTACTGTATCATCTGGTTTGTCAACAATGAGATGTGTTTCCATAGATTACATAATTAAAGGTATGTCTGTTATAATGTGTTAATTACAATAATGTGTAATTATATGTTCATTAATGTTATTGTTCATTATGATCTGTTTGTGACTGTTTAGTTTAGTAAAAAAAATAATAATAAAAAAACTATTCTTGCTCGTGGATGCTGTAGCATTATTGTGAATGGAATGCTTCATCTATTTGTTTTTGTTTGTTTGTTTTACCTGAGAGAGAACCCTTGATTTGTTGAAGCAGCAGAGCTTTTAACAAGTAACCTACAGGCAGAGAGGTATGCCAACGCTGTTGACCTTTGACCTAAGTTAAAAATTGTTTACTGAAGCTGCAAATGCCAACATAATGTGTAAACAGCTAAAACCGCTGAAAAGCATCTAATGAACAACCTCTGCACCATTTTACAATATTTGTAAAACTATATTTAATGGTGCATTAGGCCTATATTTTAATATTTTGTAGCGGTGTAGGCGACATGCACTGTGAATTTCCATACATAATGACAGTTACTATGAATTACTATGCGAGAGCTGGCCATTCACAAATATGATATTTTTCATGAATATTTATCGTATGATTTACACTATTCATATATGAATAGGTTTGCCTGGTCACCACCAGACCTAATCACAAGTGAGATTGTCTTTCAGATTGAAACGATTTGTGTAGAACGTAAGGCAGTATGGGTGTTCCCAGGCTATGAATAGGTAGGTCTTCTCCATGTCCGCCATTTTGAATGACCAGCCAGAGAAAACCGGAGCATTAATGAAAAGAGTGATTAGTGCCTTGGTTCTGAGTCAGATGGAGTATTGTAACATAGTATGGCCTTATACATACTACCACACATATGCACTCTTCTTTGCACTGACTAAAAGTTGAGGATAAACTTATGTCCTCTTTGTTGACCTCAAACAGGCCATTTTAAATAATAAAACCCCTCTGAAACAATATAGCAGATTCTGTAAAACTTCTAACATCCATATTTTTAATACAAGGTCTGCACTGACAGGAACATTTGTACCCCGAGTTAATACCAAATGGCAAATGGCCTATTATAGCGAACAGTGGGATACAGAGCAATGGAACAGTATGCCAACTTTTATCACTGAAATAAGTTCTAAAGCCAGTTTTAAGTTTAAGTTATGATGTATTTTTTTGAAAGAGTTATACTTACAATGGTTTATTTAATAACAGGCTGTAATAATTGTAAATTGTGTAACTGACTTAATGTATTTTGTGCATATAGGCTATTCTGTAACATATTTTATTGATTCCTTGTTTAATTTAATTTTCAACTTTTAATGACATAACTTTGATGGACTGATTTTATTGAATAAGTGGACCCCAGGAAGAATGGAGATCCAACAAATAAACAACTTTGGCTGCAAAACATAGCCGTCTCTACACTTTGGTGAAACCAGTAAATAGAACTTTATTAGTTTGTAGGGCCTACATAATTATGAAGTTCTGAAGTAACATTTGTGAATGCAACATTCATTTTGAAAATAAACGACTAAAATCACACATCTGGCTTTCACTGGGATCACTAATTAAGTGCACTATTAGGCCTACGGGCCACCTATTCCAGCCTACTCCTCAATCAGTGAGGAAAGAAACAATGGGCTGCATAATTTAACCGGCAGCGGCGAGGTTCAGGGGTGTGGTGCAGGGGTGTGACTGATTTATCAGAGCCCCATGTACAGCCCCATGTATTTAGGGGGCCCACAAACGGTGTCATTTATGTGGCTGGGGGGTCCATTGAAGCTGATTGTACAAACATAGGGTCCACAATTTGCTGCTACACCCATGCCTCAAATCAGTAAATGAAGACACAATGGGTGCATGATTTGTCGGGCAGTAGTGAGATTAAAAGGCTTTCTCCATCCTCAGCGATGTGACAGAGGTGAGGTTTTAAGGTTTTCTCCATCCTCGGCAGTGTGACAGTGGTGAGGTAGTTTAAAAGGTTTTCTCCATCCTCAGCACGGTGACCTTGGTGAGTTTGGTGACCCACTGCGGTGCCTCTGTGTCGGTGTGAGTGTGTGTCAGCATGAAGCCCATCTTGTAGTACAGTGCCACTGCACTTCTCTGTGTGGAGCTCGTCTCCAGCACGACCTTGAAGAAGCCGCGCTCTTTGCAGAAGTCAACGGCGCTGTGTGCCAGACGGGTCCCGAGACCCGCGCGCCGACACTCCGACGACACAATCATGCGGAACAGCTCGCCGTATCGCCTCCCGCTTCCAGTCTCGGTTTTCCCCTCGACTGCCACCATCCCCATACACCGAGGCCGCCCGTTCACCTCTGCCTCCGCCACGAGGAAAGTGTTGTCGGGGTCGCTGAGGTAGCTTCTCTGAATGTCTCTCATGTCCGTGCGCAATCTTGCCCTGACAAATCCAGCGTACAACTCATAACAGCAACAGTAAACTAGTCCAGGCCAAACAGCAGCTAAGCAGGCGGCAAGGAGCCAGCCGCCCAGCAGGTACCCCGCTACACCCAACAAGAGGGTGAGCACAAAGTAAGGCGGCTGACGCATGGCGTGAGTGAAAGAGGGGTTAATGTGCTCCTGAATTCCATCGGCAAACAGTGCTCTGATGGCATCTCCATCACTGGGCCGGAACTGTCTGATAACCAGTTGCACTGCAGAAGGGAAACAATAGTACAGTAAATGATGCAGGTTGTGTAACATACAGCCTATGTATTGAAAAACGAACTTTGACCTATCAGTTTGTACACGTTGGACAGTAGAACCAACTTTGATGCCTGGATGCGCTATGCAGCACAGGCTATACCGTAGAATAGGCTAGATGATACATTAATATTAAATGTAGTGCTGCTGATTACTTACTTTTCCCTCCAACTTTCTCACCCAGTTCGTGTTGATAGGCTACACCGGCTGCAATTGCGATAGAGTCGTCTGGGGAGAACACTCAAATGCGCATCAATTTGACACAGCAATTGAGACGTTCCCTCCTTTCGAAGATGAATGCAATCGCTAATATAGAGGAAAATAAATACTATGTAGGCCTATCTTTAGTAGTTTGCACACAAACGATTTAGCCTATACCTTGAGCCAAGATCTAGCAAACCTTTTATGTGTTCAAAGTCCATATAGTCTCCTTGGCTAGTGACAAAGTAATCTTTGTGCGACAGGTCTGCAGACGCGCACGCAAAATCAATGCCGAACCTGGGTGTCGTTAATAATGTATAGGCTTATTAAAAATTAACATAGCCTTCATAACCAGAGACTTCCCATGTCTATATGGTTATGTTGCATTCTTCTTCTTCGCAAATCTTTGAAACGATTACCAGTGAATGCGCTGTCGCCATCTAGGCTAGTTGGCCAGAAGTGTCGACTAGTTAGCCTACCCACCCATCCCTCAACAAAATCCGTAGCATCAAGAGATAAGTAGCCGCAGTAGGCCTACACGCACTATAAAACATGAACGATTCTGCCTCCTGCATTCATTTATAACATAGTTTGAAAAGCAATTAATGTTTGTACATTTAATACCAGGCATATAGATAGCCCCAGGCCTACTACCCGAGGCCTATTCCTACAACTCATTAATTAGATAGTCTATTGTTATTGTAGCCTAGGTTATCGGTATACAAACCAAACAGGCAAATAGACCAACTAACTAGCAACCATATTTTTCTATTCAGTTAGTTAATTAGTCTATTGGTCTGTTTGGTTTGGTTTGTAAACTGATAACCTTAGCCTACCATAACCATTCGACTAATTAGTTATAGGAATAGGCCTATGCCTAATTATGAATATATAATGTTAAATGGACTATACAAACTAATTGCGTTTAAATCTATTTTTATAGGCCTAAATAAATACAGATGTTAGAATCGTTTCAAATGGTCTAACATCGTTAATTGGTGCGTTATGTTGCCATGTCAAGTCAACATGATGACATTATTTCTCGTATTGATTCACCGACAACACCTTTCACTGGCTCTAGGACCCGGATGCGCAGCTGTTCCCAGACACCGGTTGATGTAAAGCCCACCACTCATTCAACATCTTGTGTCAGCTCAGCAGAGAATAAAGAGCGTGTCTGTCCGCTGGACTCGCGTACAAGGATAATAGAATGCTCTCGCAGTTGCGTGAGGTCTAGACTTCACACTGACGTCTCTAATCTATCAGATTGACTTGTTAGCTTGTGTGACATCCTCTCTGGGTGGTCTGCGGGAGCCTCTTGCATCTGCATCCGCGGCGAATTCCTCCACCGGCAGCGGTATACGCCAGGGAGACGGGAGCTGCATCGCGCCCGCCGCCCGCCTGCCCGCCTCACCGCCGCGAGGCATCGCCATCATGAGCCAGAGGTTCACGGTGACCGGCGCTTTCTCCAAAAGTGACGGCGAACGCTGCACGTCAGACATGCAGGGCGAAGTGAACCAGCTGTTCGAGGGTGATGAGCCAGAGCCGAGCTCCTCGCACAACGACGGCGCGACCGGTCTTACAGAAGACGCAGCCAAAGGTAGGATGCGATGCGCAAGCCTACCTGTGGTCCCCACACACACACTTAAAGTTCCTGCCTGCACACCAGCTCGGTTAGCTCAGCTCAGCCTGGCCTGGCCGGCATGGCTGTCAGTCAGTCTGTTTGTGTGACTGGAATTCTAAATGGCACGTTGCCATTCCGCATCGGTCGAGTCCAGCACATCTGCATCCATCCACAGGTGCATCAGATCAGACAAACAACCTCTGGCTATCCTTCCTTCACGGGGACATGGGGACACATTGCTATTGGAATAGTAATACAGTAT
>NC_085870.1:22163726-22168726 GCF_034702125.1 Engraulis encrasicolus
ATAGGTAATGTGGCTATTTCAGGAGGGTGGGCTGCTGGGGTTGTGGGTGGAGGCTTGAGTCAGCAGTACTCTGGTGAAGGGGATGATGGCTGACGGCATTAAAAATGAATGGGTTTATTACAAGAGGGTCGAGGGGGGGGGGTCTCGAACTTGGGAGAATTGACAGATGACAGATGATTGTAAAGTGTGACCAGGTAGGGCAATTTTGAACGTGATCCTGCAGAATGACATTGCCCCTTAATGCACACTGTACCTCCAGTGGCACAGTGTTATTGCCATTGAAAAGTTAACTCATTGGCTGCCAGCCATTTTCATAAAAGAGTACCTCGGAGTGCCAGAGATTTTTCAGCAGTGTGGGTGTTTTTTGGAGGCTCACAGAAAATTGAGTTCTGTGTCTATGTCAACACCATGCCTATCAAAACACAGATTAGACGCTCATCTGTCATCAGAAAAAAACGGTGTCTCTCTACCCCTTTCCGTTCTTTCATAATCATCTGTTGAAATGAAGTGGAATTCACCAAAATGCTGCTTTCTAGCCAAAAAGCTGAGAAAACGGCATTTGAAGTATAACTTAAACTGCAAACGTTTTTGCCCATAATGGCATCGTCCTAACAATTCCAAACATATCAGATGGTATTACAGAGTCTTCTGTCATCTGTAGCCTGAACAAAAGATCGTTTGTATGACCTTTTCAACCTAATATAGCCTACTGAAATATAACGGGGGTGGACTCGAAAACAAGGGTGTTTTGGTTTAGTTGCTGGCGCGCAGAATGGATCATGACAGCAGGTGCCCCTAACTCCGGGAACTCCCTCCCTCTCCCTCTCCCTCTGATTGTGCTCTCTCTCCCCTCGTTGGAGAACGAATCACAGCTGGTTTATTTCCTCCAGAAATAGTACCGTGTTCTGTCTTGTGGGGGAGGGAGGCAGCAGGTAGGCAGGTAGCTCCGCTTAGCGTAGCTTACTGCAGCTTCTTTGGCAGAGCGGACAATTTGCAGATTGATGATTACTGTCATCATGGTTCTGCTATAGTGATCTTGTCATTGTTCAATGAATTTTCTTTTGATAAAGTACTGATCACATATCCAACATTTCACAAGCCGATTGGAGTGGTGAAGGCTAGCTGGTCTGAGGCTAAGTGCAATGCTTTCTCATGTGAGCTGACTGCATCTGACCAGACACAAAGACTACTCTGTTCCAAGAATCTGCAACCCCCCCCCCTGTCTTTTTGATGATACAGTAAGCTGATCATACTATAAAGATCCATAAAAAATAACTGTAGAATGAGTAAAAATAGTTGACTTACCAAGGCTCCTTTATTTAGGCTTAGTTGTAAGTTGTTAGCGATTTCGTGCTAGCTAGCTAGCTAGCGTAGGGAAATTTATAGCCAAGCATTCTCAACATCACCACTAGTCCTGTGCATTCTCCTGTTAGATGATATTTTGTAAGCATCATCCTGATGTTGTGTAGGCTGATCACATTATCCAAAATGAAAGGTTGCCACACAGATCATCTCATGGTGTATTTTGGGCAAGCTAGCTACAATGCCTTCTAGCTAGATAGCAACAGGGGGTTGTATTTTGGTCATGAGAGGAAGGGGTTTTTTTTTGGCCAGGCTCTGACACTAAAATCAGTAGCCTACCTGCGTTAAAATCAGAGGGCAAGAAAGTAGACTACTGTTACAGGTGCTTTACTTTCAAAAATGATTTTGCTATGCTACTTTTGAGATTATAATAGTAAAAAAGGGGTGTTTTTGTCTTGACATTTCCTCCTGGTCTGAGCTAAAGCCATGCCTTGACTGTTCCTAAGGACACTTCTGCCACCTACAGGAACAGTTAGAAAATGCCTAGAGGCTTGATATTTATACAGAAGATAGGTCAGACCGTCCTCGAGGCCTGGCTGTAAAAAAACGCAATTATCGGCGAACGACGTCGAAGGCAGGGGGCGTCACTATTCGAAATGACGTCATTCGACGGCTAAGGCAGCCAATGAGTTAACTATCATAGTACTACAATACCATGACATAACACAGGGCCTTTAGTGATGCACTAGAACTTGGTCATTGCCATTCTGGTAACAGTTAATTCATAACGCCATGTCTTAACGGGTTAACATTTCTTGTATCTGAGATGCAAACCATAATGGAATGTTGAAAAGGATGTTGTAAAAGATGTTCTTAGCTCCATCACTTCTCTTGCATATCCTTCTCTTTTCCTGATTTAATTTCATCACTTCACTTTTTCTTCCTTTTTCTTTACTTTTTCCCTCGTTTTGCACAAGACTAATGCTTAGCTGGCCTAGCCCCAGGGCAGACTCTTGACATAATGTCTGTGTAGGTGTGTGTACGTGTGTGCGTGTGTTGGGTGTGTACTCTTTATATAAAAAAAACAACGGTAACACTTTATAATAATGTTCCTTAGTAAAGACTCAGTAAATAATTAACTAATGATGAATAAAACATTAACAAATGTTTTTATTATTAACTAAGCTTTATTAATGCTTTATAAAATATCTACAAATTATATATTCAAGATTTTACACACCTTATAACAGACTATTTTATTCATTTACCACCAACTTGTAAATGTTTGATAAATATGAAATATTAACATAACATTTCCAAGTCATTTACAAGCATTTGTTTACATTTCCTAATCATTTACAAACGTTTGTTAATGTTTTGTTCATCAATAGTTAATTATTTATTAAGTCTTTATAATGCTTTTTTGCATCCATTATTCTAAAGTGTTACCAAAACAACAACAACAAAAAACTCTAACCCCTCTTTGCAACTTCACTTATTGTTCTGTATATTTCCTGTGCACTTTGTATTTGCTTGTGATGTTGGCTATGATTATGTCCTCTTTTGAAAGTCGCTTTGGTTATAAAGCGTCTGCCAAATGCAATGTAATGTAATGTAATCTTTTCCGTTTTCTCTCTGATGTTTATGACAGTCCAGTCTGGTTGAGTGAGCTACAATAGGCTCGCTCGTCTGCATACGTAGCAAGCCAATAATCAACAGGTCCAATTTCAGGAGCTGGTTTGGAGAGCTCAGTCAAAGAAGACAGTCGCCAGGATACTGAGGAGCCATGCCATGCACTGAGAAAGAGAGAGAGAGAGAGAGAGAGAGAGAGAGAGAGAGAGAGAGAGAGAGAGAGAGAGAGAGAGAGAGAGAGGGAGAGAGAGAGAGGGAGAGAGAGATACAGTATTAACAGATGGACAGATATAGTAAAAGAGACAGAGCGAGAAGCTGACAGACAGACAGAGAGACTGAGAGAGAGAAACATTGAGAGAAAGACAGAAAGAGAGTAAGCAAAGGACGCAGATAAGAGAGAGAGAGAGAGAGAGAGAGAGAGAGAGAGAGAGAGAGAGAGAGAGAGAGGAAGAGAGACAGACAGAGACAGACAGACAGGGCGACTGAGAGAGAGAACCATTGGCAGAGAGATAGCAAACGAGGGACAGAGACAATGAGTGAGAGAGAACGAGGTAGAGACATAGGGACAGAGCGATTGACATAGAGAAACATTGTTAGAGAGAGAGAGATAGTAAGAGAAGGACAGAGATACTAAGAGAGGGAGAAAGAGAGAGAGAGACGCTCGGCTCTGGTTCATTGGTAACAACGTTTCCATGGTAACAGCCGTCTTCCCATTCTGCAATCAGAGGGGAGATTGCTCTAAGGGCAAGGATGGAAAGAGCCGAGTATGATGACAAAACACAAAAGCATGCACGCCGCACACTCACATCACACGCATGGACTGTCCGTTTACATGTCCTTATAGCCTATTGCAGATGAAGACACAAACACGTAGACAAAGACACACACACACACACACACACACACACACACGCGCGCACACACACACACACACACACACACATGCACACACACACACACACACACACACACACACACACACACACACACACACACACACACACACACACACACACACACACACACACACACACACACAGGTGGTAGGGAGACAACAAAAATATGTTTGCTGTTACCACAGTAGTATGTTACAATTGATAGGGTTCTTAATGCGCTAAATATTGCATTAAGACAGTGTGTGTGCTCTTTGTAAGCTACATTTGATCATCCATTCAGAACATTCTGATCAAAATAATTTACTTCTAAGCCAGTTGACTTCTTTTTTGGAGTTTCTCCAATTCTGGCTCTGATGCTTATGTGTACATAGATTAAAAAGCAATACTTCTGTGCACTGCAAATACATTGGTGTAATTCTTGATTGGAGAGCAAAGTTCTGCATATTGAAGTCTTATTTTTACTCACATATGGCGAGGCACATGATATCTGGCAGCTGACATTTGATGCTACTGTGTCACAAGACTAATGTATATATGTAAGCATTAAGAACTGAAACATGTTGTCATGACTATTAATTGGCCCTGGTAGCTTTCTGATTTTACACATACACGCGCGCACGCACGCAGACATTGCACACAAGCACGCACAAACTCACACAAGCACGCATGGATGCACGCACGAATGCGCGCGCACACACACACACACACACACACACACACACACACGCACACATATACACAGGGGGTGTGTGGTGTGTGAAAGAGATGCTGTGTGATTTGCATTTACTTAAGTATGTATGTACAGTACATGCTGTGGTTGCTTTACACATGCGTGCATGCACGCTGAGTGTGTGTGTGTGTGTGTGTGTGTGTGTGTGTGTGTGTGTGTGTGTGTGTGTGTGGTGGGGGGGGTGCATTTACATATTTACACAGTACATGCTGTGATCTCTTTGTACATCCTTTCTGATGTTGCCACACAATGTAAATGTTTAAAGGGACACTGTGCAGGAAATGGTCAAAAAAGGTACTGCAACTATGCTGCTCATTGAAACTGGGCTGCCTATTGCAAAATTTGATCTTTACATGAAAGTTTACTAAGTAATAAACAAATATTTTCTAGTATGGTCCAAGTACAGTCATTTTTGCAGCTAAAAATGGCTATTTTTGGAA
>NC_085870.1:22176226-22186226 GCF_034702125.1 Engraulis encrasicolus
TCTTCTCTTTTCTTCTCTTCTCTTCTCTTTTCTTTTCTTTTCTTTTCTTTTCTTTTCTTCTCTTCTCTTTTATTCATTTCCTCTACTCTTCTGCCTTTCACCATTATTACCTCCGCCAAGGCAAGGAGCTTATGCTTTCAGTCGCAGTTTGTCTGTCTGTTTGTATTTCTGTCTGTCTGTCTTTTTTAAAGTTCCTGGATCCAGATTACCACCAAAATGTAATAACTTGTTCCTTTTGTCATTTCCAACAATTTCACAAAATTGCATCAAAATCCGTGCATAACTTTTTGAGTTATCATACTGACAGACAGACAAACAAACAAACAAACCAATGTGACCGAAAACATAACCTCCTTAATGCAGATTTTTTTTAAAACAGATACACTGTCTAGTTTGAAGAAAATACCAGGACACTCTCTTCTATCAATATTAAAAAGCCATTATTCCATGGAGTGGTTACAATAAACCTTTAAAAAATGTTTTGGCCGTCCAGCCTTCCTCAGGGAGTCAAAAAACACTGCCTAGTTTACTAGGTTTGCTCTGAGACAGGTATTAGCGGGGCTGCAAAAAATGTAGTCTGGCGAAGCGTTTGTTCAATAAGAGTGTGCTGGTGAGAGCATGCCTTTCCCTCCTTCCACCAAAGCCCAAAATGGCCACCATGGCATTGAGAGTTCTGCCTGTTCGGAGTGTACCTCTCCCCAGCCAGTCCTCCCCTCCTCTCCCCTCCCCTCCTCTCCCTTCCTCTCCTCTCCCTGTCTGCTGCTGCAGGTTGTTGCTTTGTGTTTTGTTTTTATTTGCGCCTCGATCGTCACCCTTGGCCCGTCTAGCCAAGCCTTGATTAGCATAACGATTCCAGATTAATTACTGCGGTGCTCGTTTGGAAGCCACTCTTCAGCGCCCGGGAGCTGATGATGTGTCTGCACAATGGGCTCTTGACTGGCCCATCGCCTGCCGTCTCACAATGCTGAACTCACTGGTCATGCTGATGCACATCTCTGTCTTCCAGTATGCAGTAAATTCTAGAGAATAATTCTAGAGAATAATGCAGTAAATTTTAGAGAATCACTCTACCAGTTAGTCCAACTCTTTAAGTGTAATGATTTCATTTATAATCACATTTGATCAATTCTTTCTTTTAATTTCCTTTACTCTATCAATTTCTCTCTTGCATTCTCCCACCTCTCTCTATAACAACCCTCTTTATACCAAATCTCTCCCTGACTCGCTCTCTCTTTTTTGTCTCTCCCGCTCTCTCTTTCTCTCTCTCTCTCTGCCTGTGTGTTCGGATGGTTAGTGGTTGATGGCGAGTAGGCGAGGTCATTGTTTGTGTTTATATTTCTGGTGCCGTTGCTTTGGCTCATTCCTGAAAAAGGCGTCTTTGAGTTCTGCTCTGCGGTTCCCTACTGACAGGCAGGAAAGAGCTGATCATTACGGGGCATCCAGCTGTGTGCTTTGTCTTTGGGAATGTCACTCTCTCATTACCGCCCATATCATACTCCATGTTGGACATCGCAGGCAATTTCCCACCACAGGTGTGTTTGTGAAAGGAAATATCTGTGAAAGATGTCTTGACGGTTTTTTTTTTTGTGTGTGTGTGGGTTGGCTTGGAGAGAATGAATTGTAATTTCCATATGATTATACAAGTACATTGTTCATTTCTATTGTATTGCATTATTTTTTACCTTCACTTGGTGTCAGCATGTAATTTTGCATGTATTTTTTGTAAAATATACTGTATATATTTTAAAGAACAGGCTCATTTGTGAACCCAATGGAGAATCAATGTTCATTTCACACCACTTTCGTCAAAATAGTATATTTACAATGCAAAAGTTTCATTTGGAATTATACAGTAGCTCTCTTCCAGGACCTTCACTTCTTTTCTCTGTCAATGGCCAATATTCCTGCAGGAGGAGAGAAGTGCCGCCAGGGACGTGCACAGGAATTTCAAAGGGCAGTTGCTCTAACCTGAAGAAAGGGCAACCACCCCCCCCCCCAAAAAAAAAAAACAAACAAACAAAAAAAAAAAAATCAAAAATGAGCGGCCATCAGAAATTTTTAGGAAACTGCACCATGGGTATTATTATTTTTAGTAGTAGTAGTAGTAGAAGTAGTATATTATTGTCATAATTATTAATATTATTTTATTGTATAGTATCTTGAATGCGTACCATATGATATAACATGCTAGTTTTTAAACATGTAGACCTACCTATTAATCATATCAGAGATGATCAGCCTTATGCCCACCTGCCCTAAATGTCTCCTGATCCACATTTCCTCATGTGTGGTATGTGGCTGCCCCTAAATTAAATGAAATTATGAGAAAAAGCCTTGATAGTTTTTAAACCTGTAACTTATCAATCACAGAGATGATCAGTCTTATGCCTACCTACCCTATGTGCAGAGGTCTGTGGCTCTGAGTCATCCTCATCTTAAATGAAATGAAATGATGAGTAAATTAATAGGCTAAATATGAAGATGCTTAATCAATTAACCCACTGTCATCTTTATAATCCTTGTAGCAGCCAAAGTAGACTTTAAGTTATAATAAATAGAAATAGTTTAAAAATGGTTAAAAGATCATTTCATTTGAATTTGAAATTTCGTTAATATGCATATTCCATGATTAAAATGATGAATATTATATAGGAAAGCTAAAACAATAAGAATTCACAGGTTTAGGTCATTTGTTGGGTCTTTTGTAGCCTATATTAAAAATGTGTACTGTCGCTTTAAGAATTGATCGCAAAGAACCGTGGCGTGGGAGCGACCAGTTCTTATCTGTTGCTCTGAAGCCCCGAGCTTCTCGCATACTTTATAACCTTTTATTTTCATTAGATATTTTAGTTAGTTCATGCACATTTTGTAGGCCTATGTCTTGAGAAGAACAGTAAACGCCAGTTATCATGGAGTGGATTTATTTCAATTACATGGACATTGACAGTGGAAACAGTATATTTGGGTCGGAGAATATATCAGGGTAAGAAAAAGCACTTTCCAAGCGGTCTCACCAAGATCAAACCTCTACAATCCTGAAAAAGATTCTCTGCCTCACCTGCACCTGTTCATTTTTTTTTTCGCAGCCAACTCTGCAGAGATGTGCTTCCTTTAGCTAGCCTACCCCCTTAAGTTCTCTCTTGCTTGATAAAACGACATGTCATCTGCACGTTTCTTAGTTGAGTTAGCCTTCCACAAAACAACCTGAGCCATGTAAAACGTTGACAATGACTGCAAGCTAGCTGGCTGTCGTTTTTCCCCAATATCTGAACGTGGCACACCGACTGTCAGATTATTAAAGTCCTAAACTCGACATCGGCTTTAAGAGGCATTAATTGTGGTCATGTAGTGTAATACTGTGTAGTCTGCTATGTTTCCAGCTCACCTCAGGCCGCCAGGGCAGTCGCTCTACTCCCACGACATCTTCGACATATTTTGCGTCTCTGCCCTGGTCGCATCGCATGCATGCTTGCTCCCCCCTCCCTCCCATGTAGAGCTGCGCGTGCCCCCCCCTCCCCAACGCGCATGCTGCCCCTCCCTTTGCCTATCTCTCGAGGTGCAGGTGAATCTGAATTTGAAAACTTTATTTAGGAAGCTTCAATCAAAAATACGAATTGCAAAGCAAATCAGTTGGAACATGAAATCTTAGCCTATTTTTCCGAGGCATATCTACAGCTGGCTGTCGGTTTTTTTTTTTTGCTACCTAAACGTGGCGCTGGCTGGCTGTCAGATGTAGGCTATGATAACTAAAAGTTCTAAACTCCACATTGTTGATAATAGAGAGGTTGATTGTGAGCATATTTTGTACCCTAATATGTAGACTGTGTGTAGGGCTCTAGCCGACACCCAGGCATCTTCAAAATCTCTCTTGTCTCTTATAGGCGCTCAAGCGCCTGTCGCGTGCCCCTCCCCACCGGAGTTGTTGCGTAGGCCTAGAACTAGGCTACCTCACATAGCTCGTGCCCATTCTCGACGGGTCTGATGAATTTGTATGACTGACTTAAGTCTTTATTGTAGCCTACAAAACTTCAATCAAAATTATGAATTATAAAGAATCAAATGATATTGAAATATGAAATTATAATTGCCAAATTATTTTCCCCTCCCTTGGAAGGGCAATATCAGCCAATGTGGGCAAAAGGGCCGTTGCTCGGGCACCGTGGGCAACTATGCTCTGCACGTGCCTGATGTGCCGCACACTCTAGAGTTGTATAAACAAGTTTTTAATGTGACAACGTTTTGGCCTATCGGCCTTCCTCAGGTCATACGTTGTCACATTGAAAACTTATTTATACAACTCAAGAGTGTGCTGCACTTCTCTCCTCCTGCAAGTGTTTTACTGGTTGCCAGCACCTCTTTTTCTGGTGTGCGTTTTGCACCTTCACTCAATGCCCAATATTCCCCCATAATAATATACATGATAGAGTAAGCAACAACATTGACTGTCAATGAAGGAACTCATTATGCTTTAGGTGATACGTTTTTCATTTAGTTTACCTTTCCATGAATAATCACCAACACCATCAATGTCAAGTGTTTGTCAAGCACTGACTTTAAGTTTCATATGTATACTGTCCTCTATGTTTAGTACATGTACCATATTTAATATTGCTGTTTACTCAGGGACAAACTCTAATTTCTTCTTATTTTTCGCTGGCTGTGATAAACTTACAATATGAATTGGCCATTTGTTAATTTCTTGTCCTTGGCAAGTTTGAACAGGGGAAATGTTATATGTCTCACTTACAGGAGGCCCAGCCATTTACTGACCACCATCACATATTCATACACAATAACTTAAAGGTGCACTGTGTAGGATGTGGCCAGAATGGTTACTGCAACTATGCTGCTCATTGGGTCCGTTAATATGCGCATCAATAAACCGTTTATGATCAGGTTTTTGGAGTTACCGGTTCATTCGAGCGCTCATGTAAACTGAATAAACAGTTTTCTTCACCGGTTTATTGCCATTATCGGTTTATGGGAAATCCGATACGCACAGGTAGGTTTTTGGCTAATAAACTTATTTCTCGTGTCATGTAACCAGCATAATCGGGTTATTGTCAGGTAATTGACATTCTAGAACAGGGGTGCTCAACTGGCGGACCCAGGTCCGGATGCGGACCCAAACGCAATGTCATCCGGACCAAGACAAAATCCATCTGTATTTAATATGTATAAATTATACATGAGATTTCGCTGCCATGCGATCTATAGGTGTAGGCCTATTTCTGCGAAGCCAGTCTTATGACAAATAAAAGTATCATCACTGTGACAACTCAGTGAGTGAGCAAGAGGCCAGTGCGGCCAGCGAGTGAGGCTATTTTCTGCATCGGTCCGTAGCGACTTTTTTGGACCCTGGAAACATACGAAATTTGGCGAGTGGACCTTTTCAGTTTCTAGTTGAGCACCCCTGTTCTAGAAGGATAAGTAGCCAATCACAAGCCTTAAACTCTAGCTTCGTGTCACACACTTTAGTGGAACACAGTAAATCGACGAATTACATGTAAACAGCAATAAACTGTTTACTCCAATAACCTGTTTATTCCAATAACTTGATTATTGCGGCCATATAAACGGGCTCGAAACTTTGCTGCCTTTTGTCAAATTTGAGCTTTTCATGAATATTTACTAAATAATAAACCAATATTTACTACATTAACCAAAGTGCAGTAAGTTTTGCAGCTAAAAATGTCTATTTCTGGAAATTAAAAATGGCGGACCATGGAGAAGATCCCCCTTTTCATGTAGGCTATAAAAAGTGCAATTGATGGGGGTGGTAAGTATTTGTTAAAAAGGTAACATTAGTGAATGGGCAGCATGGATTCTGGAAATGAACTACTAGAAATATTACACGGTGCACCTTGTCAACTTTGTCTGTCGATGTGCCCAAAGAAATATTGTATTATGAAGAGCCGAATCCATCTTCAGTAGAGGTTTAAACAGTATGGTAAAAGGTCACTTTCTGATTGACCATGCTCATTATAACTTGGTCAATGATGCTATACGACATGCTTTTGAAAATGTCAAGGACTCAAACGGGAAAAGGTTGAGGAGAGAGGGGGAGGGTTGCTGTGACTGACAAAGTGGACACAAAAGGGGAAATTTTCGGTCGCCTCCTCATGCCAGTTACACACTTGGGGTGCATTGCAATTTGCAGACTCCCGTCCTCCTCTTGTGCTTGTTGCCTGGCCCTGCCTCCTGGCCCTGCCTCCGTGGAGAAACAATAAAGTTAGCTTAGCCACAACAACTTTTAGGGGACTTTTTTCATTCACCATCCAGTTTGCAAATGAGAAAAGGACTTAACAATTCAGATTTTGCGAGATATTGAAATACAATGCTGTTATCAGTGATGTCATCACAACGTATTACTTCCTGGTACGAGGCCACGAGCACAAGTGGAGGACGCAAGTCTGCATATTGGAATGCACCCTTGGTGACAGGTGATGTGCATGGTGTGGCCTCTGGACCAATCACTTAGGAAAGCTAATTAGTCATCTTATGGGCCGCAGTATCTATCTATTTCCCCATTTTTATATTTTATATCTCATATTCTATATGTAATGTCTCTTTCTCTCTCTCTCTCTCTCTCTCTCTCTCTCTCATTGTCTCTCTCTCTGTATCTCTCTCTAATCTCTCTCTCTCACCTCACCTCATATAAAGTTTCCCTACTCTACCTTCCCTCTCCATTTCTCCTGCCAGGCTCGTAATGAACAGCCGCTGCTTTAAAAATAATCCTTCTCTCTGGGTGTTCTGATTTAATGGCCTTTAGATTTATGCCCCTGTCCAGTTCAGAGATTAACTAGAGACTCTTTTCCATCCAGCAGCTACTTTGGCAACTGCACAGGGAGTGTGTGAGAGAAAAGAGGAGTGTGTGAGAGAAAAGAGGAGTGTGTGAGAGAAAAGAGGAGTAGGGGGGTGCATAAAGCCACACGCACACATGCACGCACGCACGCACACAAACGCAGGCACACAAACGCAGGCACGCACGCACACACACAAGCACACACACACACACACACACACACACACACACACACACACACACACACACACACACACACACACACACACACACACACGTACACATACACACACGTACACACACACACGAACACAAACTGGATAGGGACTTTGGGAGAATAAAGAGAATGAAAACGGGTGGAACTCGATGCCAGCCACACAGTCAGTTCTGATGCCTCCACGGCCATCTTGAAAGACAGACGTCTTTGCCTCCCACAGTGGATAAGTTCATGTATCTTTTATACATGAGTATTACTGCACAAAATCAAAATCTGTCTGTCGGTTCACTTAACTGTATCAGTGTATCACGCAAACAAAAAAGTCTGTCATGGACAGAGAGACGAATCAGTCGACCAATTCAGTCACTTCCTTTTTGCTCTGTAAGGCAGAATAGAGGTGTTGGTGGTGCCAGCCAAGTACATACCTACCACATTGCGGTGGCCAGGCGGTCGCCTAAACCTAGATCTTACCCCTTCCCTAACTGTCAGTGAAGTTATGATGCCACAAATAACCCCCACCACGAGGCGATCATCGATAAGTATGTCTTCCCCAAAAAAGAAAATACGTCCTACGGTAAGTGTTTGGAAAGGCAGTGACTGGCGCCGACCCCACCCTCTTTCCCAACATCAAAATGTGACAAACAGAGCCAAGGGGGCCCTGCAGCCCACGCCTCCTCACTACACTACAAAAAGCACTTCATTATTACTCTATAGTCATGTTCTCCTACTGTGTTAAAATTGCAGGTTAAAAAAACATATTTTCCACATTTTCTCGGGGTAGAAATCCCTGAACCCCCAACAACACCCAAAGCCCACACATTGAGAGCATCTTTATGCAGTTCAGTATCCCGAATATGAGGCATATCCCGCTTATGATCATATTCAGGATAAGGTGTTCATATGAGCACAGAGCGTTATATCCAAGTCTACATTATGAGCCATTATAGAATTATCTTCAAATGCGTAGCCTGGATACCAGCAACATAGTTCTATGGGAACCCCCCTGTATTCGGGATAAGGTGTTTACATGTTCAGACGCTAATATGGAATATAATATCCCGATCATATCGGGATTCTGAACTGCATATCAACGCACTCACTAACACCCAAACCATTTGGAACCTTGCCTTTTGGAGAGGGGGGCCTCTCTTGTTGTCAGGCCCAGGTTGTCTGCCCATAATCCGTCCCTGTGTGAGAGGGCCGCCGGTCTGAACAGCAGCACACTTGTCTTACTGAGCCATCGTGACAGAAGAGGTGAAATTAGACCCCCACCTCCACCAGCTCATGGGGGGATAGAGATTGGATTCTCCACAGCACACCTGATACACAGTGAACCCTGTCATACCTACACACACATAAAGACACATACGGTACACAAACACACACACACACACACACACACACACACACACACACACACACACACACACACACACACACACAAACACACACACACACACACACACACACACACACACACACACACACACACACACACACACACACACACACACACACACACACGCACACAAACACACATGCACACACACACACACACATACACGTGCGTGTGCAAACACATGCACACACATGCACACACACACACACATACACGTGCGTGTGCAAACACATGCACACACGCACGCACACACACACACACACACATAAAAACACACACACACACACGTTTCACAGGAGGGCATCCCATCCCATAACTATTGATATTTCTGGCAGCTTGTTCATCTGTTGTGTAATGTCATTAAAAATAAGTGCATTTCATCTCAGCCGAGGTGCATTGATTAGTCATCTGTTCGTACGGCTATTAGCCGCGAGGCCTCGCATAAATAACGCTTGCTGCTGACGTCCTGGCTGGCCGACGCGACACATTAATATCAATAAATGGAACCTTGTCATTATCTTGATAACTCCTGCAGTTTTTTTTGTTAATATACGCTACGCTAAGCCAGCTAGAATCGGGTAATGTGATTAGTCCACTTGGGACAGATGATGACGATGTGGTTGTGGTACCGTAGTAGTGTTTGCATCTGCACTTTGAGGTGCTATGACTCTTCAGCACCACTAGGGTGCGTGTGCGCTCCAGCGATGCTTCACACACACAGAGAGAGAGAGAGAGAGAGAGAGAGAGAGAGAGACATACACACACACACACACACACACACACACACACACACACACACACACACACACACACACACACACACACACACACACACACACACACACACACACACACACACACACACACACACACACACAAACCCCAGTCAAATCTCGTTTCAGATCCAGTTTCTTTTACAGGGTTAAAACATTAAGTTAAATGTTTAAGTCAAATGTCAAGTTTCCAAACATAAGCGTTGCAAAAACTAAAAGGGATTAGAAAGAAGCTCATCGGTGTGTGGTTCTTCTTGCCTTACATCACACACAGACGCAGACACACACACACACACACACACACACACACACACACACACACACACACACACACACACACACACACACACACACACACACACACACACACACACACACACACACACACACACAGACACCCCCCCCCACATACACACACACATTTGTTCCTCACTACAGCAGCACAATAGAGCAGAGATGGTAAGGACATGTGTGTGCGTGCGTGCGTGCGTGCGTGTGAGAGAGAAAGAGAGAGAGAGAGAGAGAGAGAGAGAGAGAGAGAGAGAGAGATGAACTGAGGAGCACTACAATGGAAGCGAATCAGAGGTACAGTAAAACAGGAGGGTTGTTAGAGAGAAAGGCAATGCAAACAGTAACGGATGAAAGGAAGGGTTGAAAAGCTTGAGGGGAGTGTGTGCGGTGAGGCGAAGCCATCCAGCTCTAATGAATATTGGGTTGCACAGGTGTGCCAGTGTTAACAGTTAACATTAGATCCAAATGCATGCATGCTCTACCAAGACGCTCATTCAGCGCCAACATTCAACTCA
>NC_085870.1:22201226-22213726 GCF_034702125.1 Engraulis encrasicolus
CTGGTATTGGAGGCCTTGACCGGTATCACAGGTATCATGACAAGTATCACAAGTATCATCATTTGCAGCAAAGTGTTAAACCCTGTGCAAGAACACTTGGTTTGAGGTGAAGACCATGTGCACTCCAGAAAGACAAAAAAAAGCACACATCCAAATACACATTTGAATGATTGGCAAAGGAACATTATAAAATGACAATTAATTATTCCAGATGTAAATCCAATTGAAAATCTTCGGGGGAAGATGTGAAATCTGTCATCTGGAGAAAGAATACAGCATATTTTCCAGAGGTTATAGTAAACTTTTTGCAATGGAAGAGTGGGACATTACTAGCCTGGGCAACTCTGTCAAACAGTCTTGCAAAAGCTAAAAGGAATCCATCTCCAAGGAGGGTGGGAGATGGTCTGACCTTACTCTGCCATTCGAATTCATTGGAGTTCCAAATTCAAATTTAAATTGTGCTCTATTAGCATGACTGTTACGATATAGTGTTGCCAACGCATACAAATAACAAGACAAAAGTGTGAATAGTGTTACCTGAACCAATCAGGAACGGACTCCATGGTTGAGTTTCGGCATCACCACTCTCAACTGTTTGCTGATTGGCAGAACCGTGAATGAACAGAACAAGGGGGGTTTTGCCAGACTGTGTACGGAGCCAAAATCTTTGGGTGGAAGAACATGGCATCGCCAAGCTAGGAAGTACATAGGATGGCATCGCCAAGCTAGGAAGTACATAGGGTGGCATCGGCAAGCTAGGAAATTACTGTACCAAGTGCAAGAAGCTTATTGATGGGATGACAGAAAACGTTTGGATGCCTTTCACTGCTGCCCGAGGGTGTGCAACCAGATATTAAAGAGGGGTGCCAATACTGCTGCCAGTGCCCTTACAATATCACACACACACACACACACACACACACACACACACACACACACACACACACACACACACACACACACACACATACACACACACACACACACACACACACACACACACACACACACACACACACACACACACACACACACACACACACACACACACACACACACACACACATTTCTAAAAGAAATAGACGGGGAGAAAGAGAGAGAGACAAAGATACAAAGATAAGAAGGTGTATAAAGATAAAAGAGGGAGTTGAATTGAAAGTGCCTCTCTCTCTCTCTCTCTCTCTCTCTCTCTCTCTCTCTCTCTCTCTCTCTCTCTCTCTCTCTCTCTCTCTCCCTCTCTCTCTCCATATTTTTGTCAGGAAGGGAGGAGATTGGTGGGGTTGCCACCACCCTCCAGGATCTGTCTGAGCTGAAAGCGAGTGAGCAGAATACTGGGCCATTACAGCTATCATCATGTAGTGTGCGAGCGATGGCAGGTGTTATTGACTGCCACGTGTAGCGTAGCGTAGGTAAACCTGTTGGTCTTTCAGCTATAAAAGCCCCCCGCTAACTGTGGCTATGCTCCAGACGCCACAGACACTTGAGCAATATGTTCATGTCAATAAAGTGGCTGTGTGGAAGAGAATAGCTGTACTGTATTGCAGCCCTCTAGCACCACATTATTCTAGGGAGGGCACAATCCGCACTGAAAACCGAAACCGTACAGTTCACACATACACAAACCGCGGTAAACCGCAGTCCTTGCAGTGCCCAAAAATATCTATTACTGTAAAACATTAGCATTTGAGACCATCGAGGATGACACAATTAAAATCACACTTTCACAATATAAGCCTACAAAACATAAGTAGGATATTTAGTGACGATAAGTCCGATTCTAGAAAAAAAGAGGTATCGCACACCAATAAAGTCTTTCTTGAGGTGCTGGCTTCCTGAGCATATAAATGTTAAAGAAAAAGAAAAGAATGCCGCACACTCTGCTCCATGTTTTAATGGTGAAGTGACGTTTCGGCCGTCTGGCCTTCTTCAAACTTACAAAACAACCACATCCACAGTGCCTTTATATAAACCCCAATTAGTGAACACCTGGTCCCCCTAGAGCATAGAGCTCCCCCATTGGTTGGTTACCTTAAATGCTTCCGAGCACAATGCTCCCTCGTTAGCAAGTCAGTCTTAATTAGAGGTAACCAAGAGTATTTACATCTATTTACACAGGTTAACAGATTGAAATTAAAACATCAGTTCATCAAAACATCACAAATAATACAATCTGAAAACACAAAAACACCTTTTACAGGAAACTCTTCAGAGAAAACATTTAAGGTCATATTCAACATTCAAACCATAAGGTGTTAAGGTTTTTAAATGGTATATCCAGTAGTGTTCTCTTCTGGAGAGTAAGTTGTCTAAATCACCTCCTCTAGGGGGCAAAACCACTTTCTCAATACCAATGTATTTAAGGGATGAAATGGGGTGATTGAATTCAACAAAATGAGCAGCAACAGGATAATTTAAATTTTTGCATCTTATCGTGCTGCGGTGTTCAGCTATACGTGTCTTCAAGGATCTACTCGTTTTACCAACATAAGATTTACCACATGGACAAGTTATTAAATATATCACAAACGTTGTACTGCAAGAAATTTTACCTTTGATTTTAATTTCCTTTCCTGTGTGTGGGTGTTTAAAACTATTACACCTGTATGTGTAATTGCATTGAGCACAGTTGCCACAGCGCCTATTCCCATCAGGGATCGGTGCTAGAGTGGTTTGGGACACAACAGGGTCAGGAGACAGATATGAATGCACAAGTTGGTCTCTTAAATTTCGACCTCTTTTGTAAACAATTAGTGGTCGTTCATTGAAGACATTTTTTAATTGATCATCAGATTCCAAAATGTGCCAGTGTTTCATAATTATATTTTTAAACTGTCCACCATTTCTGCAATACTCAGTCGTTAATATTACCCGTCTATTAGATTTCTTTTTTGGTTTATCTTTTAATAAATCTGTTCTTGGTATATCGTTGATTTTATTAGCTGCTTCATTCAAAACAGAGTTTTTGAAGCCCCTCTTTGTAAAGTTATTTTTCATGGTTGTCATGTTCTTATTTAGGTCTTCAGGTTTTTTACAGATACGTTTTAAACGACAGAATTGGCTAAAAGGTAGGCTGTTCTTTAGTGGTAGAGGATGGTCAGAATCAGCCCTTAAGAGGCAGTTTCTCGCTGTGGGCTTTGTGTAGAGATCAGTGTATAATTTCTCCCCGTCTCGAATGATCCACAAATCTAAAAAACTCAGCTTTGTGTCGTTGTAATCCATGCTAAAGGATATAAATTCAGAACATGAATTGAGGTAAGCAAAAAAATCTGTTAATTCAGTCACCGATCCTTTAAAGAGGCAAAAAATATCATCCAAATATCTCTTCCAAATAAAGATATTGTCTTTAAAAATATGGTTAGAATAAATATAGTTTTCCTCAAATAGACCCATATATAGATTTGAGAAAGAAGGTGAAAAAGAACTCCCCATAGGAACTCCATGTCTCTGAATGTAAAATGTGTTTTGAAATACCCAGTAATTATGTCTTAAAATTAGTTTGAACAATTCCAAAATGCAAGTTTTCGAAGGATTACACATATAATCAAGTAAGTAATGGTCTAGTGCTTCCATGCCTCCATCATGTGGTATGGATGTATACATTGCATTGATATCAAAAGACACTAAATACATCTCTTCGTCTCCAAGAGAGTTAATGGACTCAATGACGTTAACAATATGACCTGTATCTTTAGTGAAAGAAGGCAAAGCTTCTGTCAAAGGTCTGATAAAGTGGTCCACATAGGTTGACAGATTGGATGTAATAGAACCGATACTGGCCACTATTGGTCGGCCTGGCGGTTGATCAAGATTCTTGTGTATCTTGGGTAAAGTATAAAAAGTTGGAATAACCGGGTGTTCAATGCGTAAAAAGTCATGTTCTTTTCTGGAGATGTCTCCTTTTTCAAACAGTTCATCAATGGTTTCAAAAATAATATTTTTAAAACGTTGTGTTGGATCTTGTGGTATTTCTTCATAAAACATTTTTTATATACATTATTAAAACATTTTTTTCAGATAAGTCCGATTCTGTCAACCAACTGAAAGAAGGCAATTGGAACGCTCACACAGGGAAAAAGGTCTATCATAAGTCTTTAGACTTTAAATATGGTTTTGCACTTCATACAAGAACAGATCTTGAAATTGAACACCTATATAGACAGGACTCTTTGTTCCAGGCTCTCAAAACATTTTCTGTTGACGAGTTACCTCTGTTATGGCTTTCTTTGTGCTGGTGGATGCAAACATTAGTTCAGTGTATTCACTTGGTGTTTCAATATCCACCCCTCATACATTGCATTAAATTCCACCTATTTCAATTGTCTCCACAGAATATTTACTCAATAGAAGGTACCCCCTCAGTACTATTCTATAAAATTCTCAAAAGCATCAGCACTATGGTAATATATGGTTTCCTGGTATCATGTAAGGTCAGACGTCCTGCTCATTAAATGAATGCAGTGGATAATTGCTAGCCTGTGTACGAGAGCGCTAACTTCAGCATTGTCATTAGTGCATAAGCTGTCACCCATGGCGATAGTGTCCAACAAGCTCATCATTTTAGTGCATCAGAGTATTATTTTGTTTGACACTATCTGTATCAGGGGCGGGCCGACCGGGCACCAATCAGTGTAGAATCGCCACTGATCTGTAAGCTGTAATGTTAATCAAGTCAATAATCAGATGAAATAATTCCATTTTTTACATTATTTTAATGGAGATGTGCCTTTGATTGGTATGTATTAATTTGCTGCGAAATGCTTGAACCAGCTGTCTGTTGAAATTAGAACTGCCCCAACTGTGGCTTACTTTCTAAAAAAATGAGAAGGTGAGTACAGCTTTATTGTCACCTGCCTTTCATTAATTTGTGGGGTTGATATGAACTATAATCTTATTTTTACCTTCTCTTTTGATAATTTAGCCTACTGTCCATATATTTTCTTTCTCTTTGTCTTTCCCAAAGACATGAAATTAATGAATATATATAAATAATGTTGATTGATTGATTTTGACTTTTGATTGATCCTATTAGAAATTAACATGGAGGTGTTTTTACCTCAGCCTTCCCTCACAATTTCTATGTTTCATGGGTGCATAGCGTACCACAGTTGTGTGTAGTTAGTATAGTCTTTTGCAAGAGAGGGGATATGTCTGGGATTTGTCTTTTCCAAGTCTGCATGTGCTTAATTTTACTGCCATCTCGCTCGGAGACCACTTTTCCCAAAGCAGGATTAGTCACAGATGTCACATAATCTTGAAGTCTGGCTGAGCGACATGTAACCACTAATTGAGGAAAGAAAGTAGACAAAGTAGGTTAGCCTCCCTTTTTTCTGGTGACAATGTCCCTGTCAGGTGCATCACTCTGTAATATTACTCTGACTGAATTATACTAAATCATGCACGCTTTTGTGTAGCCAGCCAGCAATTTGATTGCAGGAAGGCAGGATGTTAGATTGCTGCTTCATCAACATGTGCAAAACTAAAAATCTTGGGTGCATTTATCGAAACGATTGGGGCTAACTATGTTAGCTACTTTGTTGTTTGTAATGCAATATCCCAAGGACGACTATCCAAGGGAGGGAAGCTATGTTTCTTTTGTTTCTTTTTTTTTAACTTTCACTTTTTCTTTTGACACCTCTGTGAAGCAGTGAAGCAGTGGAGTGGTGCTGGACACAGAGCTAGAGCAAACACAAAGATCCAGGCAGAGCGAGGAGAAGGTCACCCTAATTTACTCAAGGCCTCTGAGGAGCGGTAAGAGGGCCATCGCCGCAGGGCAAACACTACTTTAGTGGATATTTTCAGCACTCTTGCAAATCTTACGCCCCCCCTCCATCACTCACTACCATTCTTTTTTTTGGTCTTTTTTTGTTGCTACTCTCTTTAGCTCTGACTCTCTGGCTCTGTGTGCCTTTCTTTCTCTCTCTTTCTCTCTCTCTTTCTCTCTTTCTCTCTCTCTCTCCTTTTTTCTGTTTGTCTCTCTCCCTCTCTCTCTCTCTCTCTCTCTCTCTCTCTCTCTCTCTCTCTCTCTCTCTCTCCTTTTTTCTGTTTGTCTTTATTTTTGTCTTCAAATCTTTTTGTCTTTTGCATCACCTCTCTCTGCCCCCCCCACCACCACCCCCACTCACTCCATCCCTCTCCCTGTCACCAGCCAACCTCTTCCTCTCTACTTCCCACTCTCATTCTTTCTTTCTCGCTCCGTCTCGTCCTGCAGTGCACTATCAAAATCAGAGACTTGAATCATTATGGCTGCTGATGTTAATGACTCCAGCCCCTCCCCTGAAAACGCATTGCTCCACTCCAGAGTTTGCCAAGGACGTTGGCGTGTCTGTCCCCTTGAGGGGGCCTAAGAAGCTTAGCCATTCACCATGAAGTGATGTGAAGACAGAAAATAACATGGGCACGCTGCACTTCTTGCAGTTGTAATCCTGTTGGGGATGGAGGTCTGGGTTGGAATGGCGGTGGTGGAGGTGCAGGTGGTGGTGGTGGGGGTGAGGGCTGGATTAACGCACAGGCTAGATATGGCTGCAGCCTAGGGGCTCCCACCAGTCAGGGGGCCCCTGACCGGCCAAAAGTGAGAAATTGCTATATTGAAAAAATCATCTGTTGTAATGAGTACAGCTGGTAGACATGTTATTCTTAATTTCTAACTCGTAATCATGACACTGGCCTTGTAAATTTGTGGCAAAATTTGCCCTCTGGTGGGGGCTCAGCGCAATTTGTAGCCTAGGGGCCCCAGGGCATCTTAATCCGGCCCTTGTGGTGGTGATGGAGGTGGTGGAGGTGGTGGAGGAGAAGAGCCGATTAGGGCTGAAGTCAGGCGCACTTGAGGAGGTAGGGAAGGAGGTAGGGAAGAAAGGAAGAAGAAGGGAGGTAGGGAGGTAAGGCAAAGACTCAAAGATGGTCAAGGACCTACATGTACACTACATTCTACACTTTCTTTCTTTCTTTACTTCTATGTATCTACAAAATATTTTTACGGAGTCCCTATTACAGTGAACCTACCACATTAGGTACAGTGGAATAAGAGGTGTAATTATATGTAATTGGCACATTGCCTATATAAAATTATCAGTTTTTTTAGTTTACGTCAGGGGCTAGCTACTGACGCCTCAGCCCCATCACACACATGCTCTAAATGTTCGGTAAATATTCCTTCCCCTTGACTGTGGTCTGAATCTGAGCCCTCTTGAGTCGAGGCCTTGAGCTCTTGAAAAGGCTGTGATGAAGTCATGAATTCCAATGTGCCTGTGCTATGTACATGGCTGAATGACATAGAAACGAAAGTGAATGTGTGATATGTGTGCACATGAAAAGAGGCTGTAGTGTTCTTGATACAGCCGTCACACTTCAGTGCATTTGGGCTGCAAAAGGGTTCGCTATAGCTACCAGTAGCTGATAACATTCACTCCTTTTGCTCTAGCCAGCTGTTCTTCTATGTCTGCAGTGCCGTTGTTTGAAATCAGTCAGCGGTGTCAAGCTGGTGAAGTGCTGAGCAAACCTGTGAATACGGTACAATACTATAGCTCAGGCTGCATTTGTTTGCTTTGGCAACCACTGTAGTTCGTTTTTCACTGGTGATAAAAAAAAGACTCACATATGTGTAAAAGCAGCATATTGCTGAGCTCTCACTAACTTGAACACTGACAACTTCTGGCCTGTGGAAAGCTACTCATTACACAGACTTCACACACACACACACACACACACACACACACACACACACACACACACACACACACACACACACACACACACACACACACACACACACACAACACACACACACACAACACACACACACACACACACACACACACACACACACACACACACACACACACACACACACACACACACACACACACACACACACACACACACACACAGCTCATGGCTTATCTGTAACTTTAAAAACATTTAGCCATCCTTTGAGGGAAAGCAGGGCCCCTTGGAGGACACAGACTTGTGTAGTATAGCATAGATATTTGAAAGCGTGTTTGTTTTTCTGTGCATTGAGCTTCACACATACTAATGAAGTCTAGGATTTATTAGATGTTTTTGACGTCTACTTTTGAAGAAGCTGCTTTCCACTCATCTCATTGGAGCTCTTTATAAGGCGTAATTCACATCAGAGTGGGGACGCATCACAGGACGGAAGCGATTTTTATTGGCGGTGTCGAAAATACATGGAAACAGATCTGTCCTTCCACACCAACCGGTGGTAGTCGGGCAGTAGAGGCGCGGGAGCAGGCTCCGCTCTGTGTTTGGCATTTGGAAAATAGAACTCGAGCGGATTTTGGATGGCAGCGGCCGGCGGTGTCCCATTCAAATGAGAGGCAAAATAACGAGCTAGCTTTGGCTGTGGGGGATTTTGACCGAACTGGCTGCGCATGCCGACGCTGTTGGTGTGAAAGGCAGAGAAGAACACACCGGCCGAAACTAAGCAGAAAGACCTCAGTTGTCTCGCTGCCATTCCACCACACTCTAGTCTGAATCTAGCCTAAAAGCACTTCCAGGCTGACTGACTAACATCCGCTTGGACAAGGTCCACAATTCTCCCCCATTGGCTAGCCTGATAAACCAGACTAAATGTGTAATTTAGTCTAGCCTAGATGAATGACACATCGAGAGATTGTTGATGGGAACAACCTGTTGTTTTTCAAACTGTGTGTCTGTGCCTATTGGCCAACGGTTTGTCATCACTCCCTCAAAACCCTGTCCGTTTTGCATCCAAAGATTCAAAACAAATCAAAACAAGTGGACTAAAGAGCACCCAAACCCAAGAAGCCAACAAACTATCTGGATAAGAGCACGCCATACTCCACAAAATGAAAATCAAAACAAGTCTCTTGCGTTGTGATTGATCTGCCAGAATCAGGGCATTGTCCGAGGCTAGATCCACTCGCAGGCAAAAAAGAGGGTTTTCGATTCGAATCCTACCCTTCACCTCGCTTCACCTCCATCCATGACTGTGTCCTTCAGCAAGGAACACTGCTTCCCCACACTGCTCAGCGCAAACTGTAGCCTAGGGGCCCCGGGCATCTTAATCCGGCTCTGGTGGTGGTGATGGAGGTGGTGGAGGTGGTGGAGGAGAAGAGCCGATTAGGGCTGAAGTCAGGCGCACTTGAGGAGGTAGGGAAGGAGGTAGGGAAGAAAGGAAGAAGAAGGGAGGTAGGGAGGTAGGGAAGAAGGCATCTATCATTATCTTATACTGTATATCGATACCTGCCTGGTTGCCTTTCTTTTTGTACTATGAATACACAACATATAGTCATATATCTATCTATCCAAATATTTGTACGGAGTCCCTATTACAGGGAATCTACCACATTAGGTACAATGGAATAAGCGGTGTAATTATATGTAATCGATACATTGCCTATACAAAATTATCAGTTTTTTTAGTTTACGTCAGGGGCTGGCTACTGACACCTCAGCCCCATCACCCACATGTGTTAGCTCTAAATGTTCGGTAAATATTTCTTCCCCTTGACTGTGGTCTGAATCTGAGTCCTTTTGAGTCGAGGCCTTGAGCTCTTGAAAGGGCTGTGATGAAGTCATGAATTCCAATGTGCCTGTGCTATGTACATGGCTGAATGACATAGAAACGAAAGTGAATGTGTGATATGTGTGCACATGAAAAGAGGCTGTAGTGTTCTTGATACAGCCGTCACACTTCAGTGCATTTGGGCTGCAAAAGGGTTCGCTATAGCTACCAGTAGCTGATAACATTCGCTCCTTTTGCTCTAGCCAACTGTTCTTCTATGTCTGCAGTGCCGTTGTTTGAAATCAGTCAGCGGTGTCAAGCTGGTGAAGTGCTGAGCAAACCTGTGAATACAGTACAATACTATAGCTCAGGCTGCATTTGTTTGCTTTGGCAACCACTGTAGTTCGTTTTTCACTGGTGATAAAAAAAAGACTCACATATGTGTAAAAGCAGCATATTGCTGAGCTCTCACTAACTTGAACACTGACAACTTCTGGCCTGTGGAAAGCTACTCATTACACAGACTTCACACACACACACACACACACACACACACACACACACACACACACACACACACACACACACACACACACACACACACACACACACACACGCACGCACACACACACACACACAGCTCATGGCTTATCTGTAACTTTAAAAACATTTAGCCATCCTTTGAGGGAAAGCAGGGCCCCCTGGAGGACACAGACTTGTGTAGTATAGCATAGATATTTGAAAGCGTGTTTGTTTTTCTGTGCATTGAGCTTCACACATACTAATGAAGTCTAGGATTTATTAGATGTTTTTGACGTCTACTTTTGAAGAAGCTGCTTTCCACTCATCTCATTGGAGCTCTTTATAAGGCGTAATTCACACCAGAGTGGGGACGCATCACAGGACGGAAGCGATTTTTATTGGCGGTGGCGAAAATACATGGAAACAGATCTGTCCTTCCACACCAACAGGCGGTAGTCGGGCGGTAGCGGCGCGGGAACCGACTCCCCTCCGCGCTGCATTTGGAAAATAGAACTCGAGCAAATTTTGGAAGACAGCGGCTGGCGGTGTCCCATTCAAATGAATGGCAAAGTAGCGTGCTAGCTTTGGCTGTGGGGGGATTTTGAACAGGACTGGCTGTGCATGCCGACACTGTTGGTGTGAAAGGCAGAGTAGAACACACCAGCCGAAACTAAGCAGAAAGACCTCAGTTGTCTCGCTGCCATTCCACCACACTCTAGTCTGAATCTAGCCTAAAAGCACTTCCAGGCTGACTGACTAACATCCGCTTGGACAAGGTCCACAATTCTCACCCATTGGCTAGCCTGATAAACCAGACTAAATGTGAGATTAAATGTGTAATTTAGTCTAGCCTAGATGAATGACACATCGAGAGATTGTTGATGGGAATAACCTGTTGTTTTTCAAACTGTGTGTCTGTGCCTATTGGCCAACGGTTTGTCATCACTCCCTCAAAACCCTGTCCGCTTTGCATCCAAAGATTCAAAACAAATCAAAACAAGTGGACTAAAGAGTACCCAAACACAAGAAGCCTACAAACTATCTGGATAAGAGCACGCCATACTCCACAAAATTAAAATCAAAACAAGTCTCTTGCGTTGTGATTGATCTGCCAGAATCAGGGCATTGTCCGAGGCTAGATCCACTCGCAGGCAAATAAGAGGGTTGTCGATTCGAATACTACCCTCACCTCTCGCTTCACCTCCATCCATGACTGTGTCCTTCAGCAAGGAACACTGCTTCCTCACACTGCTTCAGGGACTGTAACAATACCCTGTAAACAACTGTAAGTCGCTTTGGATAAAAGCGGAAGCTAAATGTAATGTAATGTAATTCGACTACTGTACAGGCTCTGACAACAAACACTTTGGAAGCAGATTTCCCCTCAATGTCTTTGGCTTCTGACTATACTATGCTTACTTATCTGCACGCTGTGTGTGTGTGTGTGTGTGCATGTGTACATGTGTGTGCGTGTTTGCGTACATGCTTGTGTGTGTGGGTGTGTGTATTTGTTGCTCTCTGTCTGACTGGCTGAGTGCGTGGGAGTGCGTCTGTCAGCTGTGTGGTGAGTGGAGTCGGGGGGGGGGGCTTAAGGGGGAGCGAGCAGTGGACTGGAAGTGGACAGCAGTCTGCTTTAGAAGAGGCCAGTGGACTGGAAGAGAAGCGCCTGCCTGCCACAGCTCAGAGAACCCCAACTCTATACAGAGAGAAAGAGAGTGAGAGAGAGAGAGAGAGAGAGAGAGAGAGAGAGAGAGAGAGAGAGAGAGAGAGAGAGAGAGGGAGGGAGGGAGAGAGAAATGAGAGAGACTTGTCACTGGGACTCAAAAGTGTTTACCATACATACAAGATGGTTCTATGCATTTACTAAATCCCGGTCTTCCCAGATCAATCCAACCGTTCCCAATCTTCCTGTTTCTTTAAGTGGGCTGACATGCTGTCCACTGGTTCCTGATATGAATGTACCAGTATAACTTTATGAACTGGGAGGCAACTGATGTAAAATAAGGGTAGAATTGAGAGCGAGATAAAATTGATATGTGTGTTGTCAAATGGTGTTGTGGATAGGTCACACCACTACTAGCCACCGATGTATTGTTGTTTTTTTGTTTGTTTTGTTTTGGTTTTTGTTTGTTTGTTTTAACATGTGTGGTTGCTGTCTACCCACCCCAGATACAATTTTAAATGGAGTACTTGGAGCGTACACACAGATGCACACACAGAGACGCACACGCACACGCACACGCACACACACGCACACACGCACACACGCACGCACACACAGACACACACACACACACACACCCGCACACACACAGACACACACACACACACACACCCGCACACACACACGCGCACATGTGCATGCACACAATTGCACTCGCACAAGCAAGTACGTGCACTCCATTTCTTCTGTTGTTTTTACATTTTTAATATGTTACAAACATTGAATTTCATACACGTTCTGATTGCAGATTCAGATTTTTCCTGCTTTAGC
>NC_085870.1:22223726-22231226 GCF_034702125.1 Engraulis encrasicolus
CACACACACAAGCAAACACACACACACACACACACACACACACACACACACACACACACACACACACACAAAAGCAAACACACTATCACACATGCAAACAGCCATACATACATAAACAAGCACAGATAGTTACATACACAGAGAAATAATTGCGCGGGCTCTCAGGGGGCCAGTCTTTGGCAGGCAGCATCGCGATTAAAAAGCCCACGTTAACGCCTCTCTTTATCATCTCGCAGCACACACACACGCACACACAAGCACGCACGCACCCACACACACACACACACACACACACACACAGGGAAGCCAATAGGGTGGGACAAAGGGGACAGTTGTCCCGGGCCCAAGGTGAGAGGGGGCCCAGAATTAGGTCCTCATTACATCGAATGTATTGGGTTTGGGGCTCTTTCAGATTACTTTGTCCTGGGCCCGGCAAAAGCTGTCAGTGGCCCTGCACACACACACACACACACACACACGCACACACACGCACACACACACACACACACGTTCATCGTTCATCGTTCATCACGCCTCTCTCCGTGTGTTTTCCCTGTGCACACTTGGAGGCTGGCGTACGGCGCTATTCGGCAATGCTGCTGCTCTGAGTGAGCGTCGTCTCATTCCTCCCTCCGCAAGGCGCACTCATGCATGTCTGTGTCGACACTTTTAACTGCTTACACTTTCATTTAAAAGGGGTCCTCGTAGCTTCACGGTTAATGGACATAGTAGCTTCACTTGGCTGCTAGGTTGGCACCAATGAATAATGTACGTGCATAGCTACTCCAGTAAGCACAGCCCATCTCTTACATAAGTCAGGCTCGATATGAGAAGCTTTAGCAGGGGGTTCGTAATGAGAGGCAATCAGCGTGTTTGTATGATACTCACTTTATTTATTAATAGGCTATTTCAGAATGCTACTATCACTATGTCAGAATTGTCATAATAGGACATTATTGAAAAGGCACAACAATACCTCATGTTCTCTGTATGTCTTCTGTTCCCCAGTCTTGCACTTAAAATGTCTGAATGTGTATTGTATAGCTACTCTAGTTGTACTGTATGTGTACTGTCTATTTCTATACTGTCTTTGTCAATACCTTAAGTACGTCTATATCTGCATGGGAAAGTAAGAAACGTAATTTAAATTCTTTGTATGACCAGTGAATGTAAAGAAATTGACAATAAAGACCTCTCAACTCGGAATCAGGAGCCAGAGCACAGCCATCAAAACAAACCCACTGTTCAAGATTAAAGATTTTATTTCACGTGAAATACAGAAAGCTCTGACAGAGATGCTATGCGCAGTGTAGTATTTTTTTATTTGAAGAATAACCATTGCATTGTTAAGGAGGTCACAGCGATTCTCTCATGCTGTGTTTGCCGTACCATACAGCAGTGTATCCCAAACTGGGGGTACGCACACACACTCAGACTCACGCACACACACAAAGCACAATACATCCACTGAATTAGTTGTTATTGTTCGGAGGATGAAACACACACAGCCAGCAAACTCACTGTGTCTGATGTTTTCTTCTGAAATGTTCCGCAGAAGAACATTGAAATTGTAAACATTATCTCAGTTCAGAAAGCACCTCTCTTCACACACAATTTCTCTCTCTCAATCCCCCCTCTCACTCTCTCTCTCTCTCCCTATTACCCTTTCTCTCTCTCTCTCTCTCTCTCTCTCTCTCTCTCTCTCTCTCTCTCTCTCTCTCTCTCTCTCTCTCTCTCTCTCTCTCTCTCTCTCTCTCTCTCTCTCTTTCTTTCTGTCTCTCTCAAATTAAAAACAACTCTTGCTCTCTCTCTTGATTCCCGGCAATAATTTGATCATGTGATCATAGTAGAGTACAGTCAGACCTCAATTGCCAAGGCAATTTTTTGTCCATTAATATTGCCAGATTTTCCATTAATAGTTTCTCTGCTAATATTGCTAGAAATCCATCACTACGCTAGGACTATGATGGGTGGAGGGTTGCGAAATGAAACGAAAATGAAAACTCCAAAAGGATGTCACCAGTGAAAAAGATAGGGAACCACTGTTCTATTATATCTGCGCTCTCACTAGGATAGGGAAGGGAACGTTAGGATAGGATAGGATAGGATAGGATAGGATAGGATAGGGGAGGATAGGATAGGATAGGATAGGATAGGATAGGATAGGATAGGATAGGATAGGATAGGATAGGATAGGGGAGGATAGGATAGGATAGGATAGGATAGGATAGGATAGGATAGGATAGGATAGGATAGGATGCTCATCCTAACTTAAGATAGGAACAGTAAGATAGGAAAAATCCTAACTTCCTATTACAGAACGAATTCCTAAGTCCCTAGCCGTTTCTTATCTTATTTTTGGCCCCCCATCCTATCTTAAATTAGGAATTCCTAACTCCTCTATCATATTGATTTTTTCGATTGGTCGTGTCTGTTTCTGCCATTTCGAATGTGCACGAGATTGATAGAATGTAACGACTTCACTTTTGAAGCGGCGGGCAGCCAGTTGTAGCCTAGGCTACGTGTTGGGCGGAGAACGCAATGCATAGCCTATTTACGGACAAAAAAATACAGTGAATAAAAGGAGGGCGTTCATTTCTATCATTCATGTAGGCTACATTTGTAGCTAAGACTCCTAAAAAGTTTCCTCATAGCCGTGTTGTCAGTTTCAGCAGTTCCCGTCGCAAATCCGCCTGAATGCTGTTTTAACAATGTGCAAATTCCCATCATCAAGTAGCTTATTCAAAGCAATGAAACGGGCGACGAAACAAGTCACATCGACTGTCAGCCTAAACAACGCGTGTAAAACAGTCATCATTCTGGGATGCCTCCGTGTAGTGAACTAAAGACATTTTATTGATCATAGAAACATTCTTAGTTTGAATGACAGCGTGAAGATGGGAAGAGGGAGGGAGAGCAAGGTGCGCCTGTGTGACTGCACTGACAGAGGACGAGGGAGAGAGAGGAATCGGATCATCAAATAGGCTAACTTTTGAACAACGCTACGCAGCCTAGAAATGCTAAACCCTGTTTAGCATAATATCTACACCCATAACTTTGTGAGGACAAATTGATTAGTTTTGTGTGGTCTATAAATTCATCAGTAGACCTGGTAGGCCTAGACATGGTAACTTGTCCTGTTTAACTCCTGAGAGGAGACTTTTGGCGAGGGAGCGCACATTGTGCTCATCAGCCTGTCACAACATCAGCACATAGGCTAGGCCTACGTGAAGTCAGTTGCCTTTTTGTTGGACGTTGCAAAATCTTTGATGGGCAAACCCCATGGTCAAAGCAGGCCGAATTCAAAGGCTACACTTATTAATAGGAAATGTGTTTGGCGTTCAAACTATTTTCTTTTTAAATTTCTAAATAAAGGTAGGCTATTACATGGATAGAACAATGACAGGATTCAAATGGTAAAATTATTTAGGCCTACATCAGGCAACTATGGAATTGTAGCCTGTCTGGTTGGGAAGCTACTGTGGTAACCGTACCAGTGCCATTTTTTTCTCTCTTGAAAACAAAATGCCCCCATTAACCCAGGCATCACTGCTCTAGGTGGTTTGGTTTGATACCCCATGTTGCTGACATTGTGCATAATGCAAAAAAAAGCACCACTAACAGGGGTATCCTGACAGGGTGTATGGTCTCCTAACTTAGGCATCCTAAGTTAAGATATTCCTAACTTAGGATGCTTCTGGAATGGCTATATTCCTATCTTAAGATAAGATAGGATTTCTTCCTAAGTTAAGATAGGAAACCTCCTTCTGTTATACCAAAATTCCTAAATCCCTTCCTATCTCAAGATAAGATAGGATTTCAGACTTAGGAAGTTTCTGTTATGTGGCCCCTGATCTCCAAAAATTCCGTGCTCCTGGACACGGATGTTAAGGACACGAAATCCGTGTCCAGGAGCACGGATTTTGCCAGAATTCCGTGCTCCTGGACACGGAATTGTTTTCCGTGCTCCTGGACACGGATTGTTTTCCGTGATGGGCACACAGAAGTGCTTTCTATAGGCTATTACCACAGCACTGTGTTAACTCTGTCATTAGAAAATACATACCAAATGCTAATCCTAAACAAAATAATGTTATAGCAATTTAAGTTGTGCCCTGACCAAAACATTCCCTAACCTTAACCTGTCATTAAAGACATATTTTTGAGAAATACCTATTCCAGTTGGTTGCTAGGCTATCAAATTCATATAATGAATGAAAGAAAACTAGCTGTGCCCAGACCAAAACAATCCCTAACCCTAACCTGTTTTTGGAGAAAAAATATTTGAAATGTGAAAAATCCTGAGAAAACACAAGACTGTGGAAACACAGAGCTGTAGAGAGAGCACTTCTGTGTGTCCATCACGGAAAACAATTCCGTGTCCAGGAGCACGGAATTTTGGCAAAATCCGTGCTCCTGGACACGGATTTTGTGTCCTTAACATCTGTGTCCAGGAGCACAGAATTTTCGGAGATCATGTTGGATATGATGTGATTGGGTAGGATGAGCCTTTATTGTCTTTTCTTGAGAGAAATTCATCTTGGACACTGAGAGTCTGAATTTCACACATCAAAATAATACGCAACACAAAAAACAATAGATGTGCAAGAATAGACCAAAACAAAAAACAAAAAATGTGTAACCATCTATGGCCTACCTCTCATCCAATCACACGCCCACACACAACAACATTCAATTCTCACTATCCACGGTGTCTGTGCAGACTTGCCACACAGGCAGCTGCTCTGTTTTCTCCTTTTCTTTTCTTTTCTTTTCTTTTCTTTTCTTTTCTTTTCCTCTCCTGTTCACCCCCTCCTTATGTTATCTCATCCTCTTTTCCTCATTTTTATCTTTTCCTCTCATCGCATCAGCTCTCCTGTCCTCTCTTTAATCATCTGATCATCTTCTCTTCCCCACCTCTTCTTTCTCCTTTTTAGATGCGTCCCAGCATCTCTATAAGAGGGTCTGTCTGTCCGTCCGTCCGTCCGTCCGTCCGTCCGTCTGAAACGCAATTGTGTCTGAAACGCATTCCTTCAATTGTTCCTTCATGTGGCCACAAGGCGGCAGACTTGCCATTTTGGACCGGAGCGAATGCGTGCAAGCATACCCTTTCTAACCGGATGCTAACGTTGGCGAAAAGTAGCCTAGCCACAGGCTAACTGACAAACGTGAGGCCAACAACTCAGCCGATCGTGATGTACGCCACAAATAGACCAATCGACCTCATATTTAGAAACTACAATGTTGATTTCTGCCTTCGATTTTCATCAGTTAAGAAATCTAGCGTCGGATTAACACATTATTAAGGTAGTAAAGCGAGTTGCCGCCATGTTTGTTTTCCAGAATCGGGTAGAGAGCTCACGTGCAGCATTCTGGGTAATTGAGTTTCACTGCTTTGTGCCTTGACGGTGAAGCTGGTATTGAAAAAAAGTCCATAACGTGAGGCCAACAACTCAGCCGATCGTGATGTACGCCACAAATAGACCAATCGACCTCATATTTAGAAACTACAATGTTGATTTCTGCCTTCGATTTTCATCAGTTAAGAAATCTAGCGTCGGATTAACACATTATTAAGGTAGTAAAGCGAGTTGCCGCCATGTTTGTTTTCCAGAATCGGGTAGAGAGCTCACGTGCAGCATTCTGGGTAATTGAGTTTCACTCATTGAGAGTAAATAGAAGGTTTCACTGCTTTGTGCCTTGGCGGTGAAGCTGGTATTGAAAAAAAGTCCATAAGCGCATGATTCACCCAAACGGTTTTATTTATTTATTATTTGTCGATGTTTAGATTCTTTCCCACATGCACATACTGCTGAAATGGCGTGATACTAAAGGTTGTTAGGCCTAATAAATGTCTGGTAATTTGTAATGTTCACTTCATCTAGGCTATGTGAAATTTCAAATCATAGCCTATGGTTCTTTTCCAAATCCAATAATGATGATAAGCTTATTATACCCTAAACTGCAAAAAATAAAGCCATGTCTCGCCATTTTGCTGCCTTGCTGCCTGCCACAATATTTGGAGTGTCCATGATGACCAATAAACAAAAAGTACATCCTCGGGGGGCGTTGACAGGCTAGGAGGAGGCCAGGGGGGCGTTTTGGGGGGGGGGGGGGGATGTCATAGTTGGAACTGGCATAGAGGGACGCATCTGTTGTCCGCCTGTCGGCCTTGTTTTCTCTTCTGTTCTTCTCTTCTCCTCTCTTCTCCTCCGTTATCTCCATTCATCTTCTCTCCTCTCCTCTCCTTCCCGTTCCACATGCAATCCACACAGGTCCTCCATTTCCTCGCAATCATACCTGTTTACCATACATCCTCCTCTCCCTCTCTAAAACACCCTCTTTCATTTTCTTTGATTCTTATATTTGAAGCATCTTTGTATAAAATGTGCTATACAAATGAACTCGCCTTGCCTTGCCTTGCCTACCTCACCCACCCATCTTGCCTTGCCATCCTTTCCCCCACCCTCCTGAATTGTTCTGTCTGTCACGCTGACATTTATGTTCTTATATTTAATGTTTTCTTACTCTATTTCTTGTTTTCTTCATTCCTTTACTTGTATTTTTTGTGAAGCATCTTTGTATAAAATGTGCTATACAAATGAACTCGCCTTGCCTTGCCTTGCCTACCTCACCCACCCATCTTGCCTTGCCATCCTTTCCCCCACCCTCCTGAATTGTTCTGTCTGTCACGCTGACATTTATGTTCTCATTACCACACACTGCATACATTGTCAACGTTCCAAATAATGCCACTGATGGGACCTCCATCAATACACAAGCCGCATACACAAGCCACATTTTGAGTGTGTGTGTGTGTGTGTGTGTGTGCGTGTATGTGCGTGTGCGTGCGTGCGTGCGTGCATGCGTGTGTGTGCGCGTGTGTGCGCGCGTGTGTGCTGCGCAAATGTGTACTGTATGTGCACTGTTGGAGTACATAGCTTTTTTCTGGGCGTAATAGTTGATGTGTTTGGTGCAGATTTATAATTGTGGCATGAACACGGCCCTGCTGTCGCTCTGAGTAATGGGCAAGTCCAGCTTCCATCTCCGGCCTGACAAATATGTGCAAATGCAAAAGGCGACCAAGCCGAGACAGAATATAACTCAAACTGGCAAACTGGCACACACACACACACATACTCGCACACGCACGCACGCGCACACACGCGCGTGCACGCACGCACACGCACACACACACACACACACACACACACACACACACACACACACACACACACACACAGCACAGCATAGGCAGGTCACCTCCCTTCATTATTTATGGTTGGCTTGTAAAGTCTTTGTCGAACATTACCATGACAGTTATATTCTTAAATGACCTCATTAATTTAGGCAGCTATCCCATACAGAGAGGATAAGAGGAGCAGTGGCGTGCACAGACATTTTGGGGGGCAGGTGCTCGAGGGGTGGCGCAGGGCATGTGGTAACCTGAGTATCACCGACTTTCAAATCTCTTCGAGACTTGGTCTGACCAAGAGCATA
>NC_085870.1:22236226-22256226 GCF_034702125.1 Engraulis encrasicolus
GTGGTCATTATTATCATAGTACACAATGTCAGAAACATAAACAGCTCAGGAACTATGTTTATCCTCTCCGCAGCAGTGGAGGCCATTAAGGTAATTATGAGACATTAGTTTTTTTTTGGTTTTTTTGTCTTTTATGTTGAGTGAGAGCAGTGTACAGATAGATAATCACTGGGATTAAGTGAGTGCACTATAAGCTGTGATTAGTTTGCCTCGCTGGCCTTCCGTGTCATTACGGAGTGCATGGAGTGGTGGGGGGTAATTTTTTCATATAGATTTAAATGTGCATCACCAAAACTTAAACACGCATGCTCTCTCTCTCTCTCTCTCACACACACACACACACACACACACACACACACACACACACACACAGAGAGAGAGAGAGAGAGAGAGAGAGAGAGAGAGAGAGAGAGAGAGAGAGAGAGAGAGAGAGAGAGAGAGAGAGAGAGAGAGAGAGAGAGAGAGAGAGAGAGAGAGAGAGAATAGTGAAATCAGGTAAATTGGGCAACTTGTTTTGCGTATAAGTGAATGGCCCAAAGTGGCCCAATTTACCTGGCCCAATTTGCCCCCCTAACTATGAATTTTTGAAAGAATATGATAGTCAGTCCTTTTGCCCTCATGAAGTAGTAGGCGAAAGTAGTACAGCATTTGTCAAAGCAGTGATGCTCCGTTCTTAACTTCCTTTATAAGCATAAAGACATCCAGGGTTAGCTGTGGCCTCCCACATTTGGGCTTGCATGCCCACAGGGACCCCATTTCGAGTCCGGCCGGGGTCATTTCCCTATCCCACCCCGTCTCATATATATATATTTTTTTTTAAAGAAAGCATTGAGACATTCTCTCAATCTGATACGTGATTGGAATTAGATGTAATGCTGTTTTCTTACTATATACAATATGTAATTGTTAGTTGTGGTTTACATGCTTGTCTTACATACGTAATGAGCCATAACTCTGACCTGTCCCACTTATCTCTCCACCTGTGTGTGTGTGTGTGTGTGTGTGTGTGTGTGTGTGTGTGTGTGTGTGTGTGTGTGTGTGTGTGTGTGTGTGTGTGTGTGTGTGTGTGTGTGTGTGTGTTGGCCTTGTTTCATGCTCTCAGCTGATGGCACATGAGAGGTCAGATGCTGCTTCCTCCTCGGCTCCGCATCACAGCTGAGTTCTGAGCAGTGTTGCCAGGTTGGCCGGTTACCCACCCAATTGGGCTGCTTGGGATGGCCGTCTGCGGGTAAATATCGGACGGTCAAAAACGGACATTGGGCGGGTTTTTCTGTAGATTCATGGTCATAGAAATCAACGCAATTTGGTTGAAATTGCAGGATATAGAGCCTACCGGGCGTTTTTTGAGCATTGGTTGGGCTGGAAATGATAAGACTCATCTGGCAACCCTTGGTTCTGAGTTCAGCTCCGGTGTTGTGTGCAAAGGCTGCCAGTACAGCAGCTCTGCTGTACACACATGCCCATAGACACACATGGCCTTTAGAGCCATCAATTTGCCCCTTAGCACATCTCCCTTTCAAACTCGACAGCACCATGTGGCAATGTTTAGTTTTGAAACCAACAAGGCCGACAGGCGGACAACAGATGCGTCCCTCTATGCCAGTTCCAACTATGACATCCCCCCCCCCCGCCCAAAACGCCCCCCTGGCCTCCTCCTAGCCTGTCAACGCCCCCCGAGGATGTACTTTTTGTTTATTGGTCATCATGGACACTCCAAATATTGTGGCAGGCAGCAAGGCAGCAAAATGGCGAGACATGGCTTTATTTTTTGCAGTTTAGGGTATAATAAGCTTATCATCATTATTGGATTTGGAAAAGAACCATAGGCTATGATTTGAAATTTCACATAGCCTAGATGAAGTGAACATTACAAATTACCAGACATTTATTAGGCCTAACAACCTTTAGTATCACGCCATTTCAGCAGTATGTGCATGTGGGAAAGAATCTAAACATCGACAAATAATAAATAAATAAAACCGTTTGGGTGAATCATGCGCTTATGGACTTTTTTTCAATACCAGCTTCACCGCCAAGGCACAAAGCAGTGAAACCTTCTATTTACTCTCAATGAGTGAAACTCAATTACCCAGAATGCTGCACGTGAGCTCTCTACCCGATTCTGGAAAACAAACATGGCGGCAACTCGCTTTACTACCTTAATAATGTGTTAATCCGACGCTAGATTTCTTAACTGATGAAAATCGAAGGCAGAAAATCAACATTGTAGTTTCTAAATATGAGGTCGATTGGTCTATTTGTGGCGTACATCACGATCGGCTGAGTTGTTGGCCTCACGTTATGGACTTTTTTTCAATACCAGCTTCACCGTCAAGGCACAAAGCAGTGAAACTCAATTACCCAGAATGCTGCACGTGAGCTCTCTACCCGATTCTGGAAAACAAACATGGCGGCAACTCGCTTTACTACCTTAATAATGTGTTAATCCGACGCTAGATTTCTTAACTGATGAAAATCGAAGGCAGAAATCAACATTGTAGTTTCTAAATATGAGGTCGATTGGTCTATTTGTGGCGTACATCACGATCGGCTGAGTTGTTGGCCTCACGTTTGTCAGTTAGCCTGTGGCTAGGCTACTTTTCGCCAACGTTAGCATCCGGTTAGAAAGGGTATGCTTGCACGCATTCGCTCCGGTCCAAAATGGCAAGTCTGCCGCCTTGTGGCCACATGAAGGAACAATTGAAGGAATGCGTTTCAGACACAATTGCGTTTCAGACGGACGGACGGACGGACGGACGGACGGACAGACAGACCCTCTTATAGAGATGCTGGGACGCATCTAAAAAATAACTAATTCTTAAGTAACTCGAGTGAAAGACTTGGTTATTTGCGACTTTATTTTCCATCAGTAATTTACTTTACTTTGTTAACACTGTCAGCATGGTGTTCTTTGAGGGGAGCACTAAATGAACTTTTGAATTACTGTATTGAGGCTAAGGGCACCAAAAGGTAGCCTGACGACGCCATCCATGTACTCCACCCGAAGATTTTGGCTCCGCACATCGTCAGGCAAAAGTCTCGAGCTCGGTTCTCTTAGTGTTTTGCCAATCAGCAAACAGTTGAGAGTGGTGACGTAGAACTCACCCGCAAACTCCGTTACTGATTGGTTAAGGTAACTATATTCACACTTTAGTTTTGTTATTTGTATGCTTTTGCGACGCTATAAGGTAACAGGCATGCTAATAAAGCACAAATTGGTTTTTAATTTGAGTTTGGAACTTCAATTAATTGAAATGATAGAGTAAGATCAGACCATCTCCCATCGTCCACGGAGACGGATTCCTCATGACTTTTGCCAGACTGATTGACGGAGTCAACAGTCGGCTATTCACCCAGGCTAGGAGATCACTAACTGAAAGGCAGGACAGACAGAGTGGGGAAATCTTTTGTCCCAAGAGCCATACAACTTAATAGCTTGTCCATTAAGGACAAACAGAAACTCCTGCATGAGAAACTTTTGTGCATGATCACCCTTATTTATTTTTTTTATCTATTTTTAGGGGCCAAGCAGCGAAGCTGGTATTCTTCTTATTATGTCACCTTTCCTCTCCTTAGCAAGTCTATGGCAGCCCATAGAACCGTAGGTAGGAAAATGCTGTAAATCGGCACACACATTCGGGCCCGGCTCAGCATTACCCACAGCAATTTATAGGTCCCCAGCCCCAACGCTCTAGCACCACCAGCAGGTCAAAGTTGCAGGTACATTTCTGCTTGTAACTTTTTAACCGCTGGGCCAATTTTCATAAACTTGGTATCCCTGGAATCCTTGGGCCAAGACAAATCCAACGAATCCACCCTATGACGTCATTTTCCGCCTGGATAGTTTTCCCGCCATTTAGATTTTTTTGAAATTCAGTAAAAATGCTATTTCTCCCACAATTTTCAACCAATTCACCCGACACTCGGTATATAGTATCTCTGGACTGAGCTACACATGGGGTCTCAAGGAATATTGGATATCTTTTATCGTTTAGCCGTGACAGCCAATCAAAATTGTCGTAAAAGTGGCAAAACAGGAAGTGGGGTCGAATCTCAGAAACCCTTTGTCGGCTTCGGCTAGGATTTTGTACACACATAGATGTCCATCCCATGACCTACTGAAAAAAAATTCAGACCCCCAGCTCAAACTCTGTAGCGCCACCAACAGGTCAAAATTTTAGCTACATTTTTGCCTGTAGCTTTTAAACCATATGCACGATGTAAAATATATTATTATCACTAGAATCCTTGGGCCAAGCCGAATCCAACGCACTATATGACGTTATGTCAACGCAGAAGGGAAATTCCGCCATTTTGAATTTTGTAAAATTCACTGTTAGTTTATGGCAGCGCATAGAACCATATATAGGAAAATGCTGTAAATTGGCGCAGATATTTGAGGCAGCATCAACATTACCCACAGCGAGTTATAGGTCCCCAGCCCCAATACTCTAGCGCCACCAGCAGGTCAAAGTTGCAGGTACATTTCTGCTTGTAACTTTTGAACCGCTGGGCCAATTTTCATAAACTTGGTATCACTGGAATCCTTGGGCCAAGACAAATCCAACACACCCTATGACATCATTTTCCTCCTGGATAGTTTTCCCGCCATTTTGTATTTTGTGAAATTCAATAAAAATGCTACGTCTCCTGCAATTTTTGACCAATTCGCCCGAAGTTCGGTATATTGTATCTCTGTACTGAGCTGTAAATGGGGTCTCAAGGAGTATTACATATCTTTTATCGTTTAGCTGTGACAGCCAATCAAAATTATTGTAAAAGTGGCGAAACAGGAAGTGAGGTCATATCTCAGCAACCCTTTGTCGGTTTCGGCTAGGATTTTGTACACACATGGATGTCCATCCCATGATCTACTTTAAAAAAAAATCAGACCCCCTGCTCAAACTCTGTAGCGCCACCAACAGGTCAAAATTATAGCTACATTTTTGCTGGTAGCTTTTAAACCATATGCACGATGTAAAATATATTATTATCACTAGAATCCTTGGGCGAAGCCGAATCCAACGCACTATATGACATTGTCAACGCAGAAGGGAAATTCCGCCATTTTGAATTTTGTAAAATTCACTGTTAGTTTATGGCAGCCCATAGAACCGTATATAGGAAAATGCTGTAAATTGGCACACATATTTGAGGCAGTGTCAACATTACCCACAGCGAGTTATAGGTCCCCAGCCCCAATACTCTAGCGCCACCAGCAGGTCAAAGTTGCAGGTACATTTCTGCTTGTAACTTTTGAACCGCTGGGCCAATTTTCATAAACTTGATATCCTTGGAATCCTTGGGCCAAGAAAAATCCAACGCATCCTATGACGTCATTTTCCTGCTGGATAGTTCTCCCACCATTTTGTATTTTGTGAAATTAAATAAAAATGCTACTTCTCCCACAATTTTTGACCATTTCACCCGAAATTCGGTATATTGTATCTCTGTACTGACCTGTATATGGGGTCTCAAGGAATATTGGATATCTTTTATCGTTTAGCCGTGACAGCCAATCAAAATTATTGTAAAAGTGGCAAAACAGGAAGTGAGGTCATATCTCAGCAACCCTTTGTCGGTTTCGGCTAGGATTTTGTACACACATGGATGTCCATCCCATGATCTACTGGAAAAAAATCAGACCCCCTGCTCAAACTCTGTAGCGCCACCAACAGGTCAAAATTATAGCTACATCTTTGCTGGTAGCTTTTAAACCATATGCACGATGTAAAATATATTATTATCACTAGAATCCTTGGGCCAAGCCGAATCCAACGCACTATATGACATTATGTCAACGCAGAAGGGAAATTCCGCCATTTTGAATTTTGTAAAATTCAATAAAATGCTACTTGTCACACAATTTTTGTCAGAATGACCTGCAAAAAGGTACACATCATCTTCAGACTGATAGGCATTAGGGTATCCAAATAATTTTTGATACCTCTTATCGTTTGGAGGTGACAGCCAATCAAAATTGTCGTAAAAGTGGCAAAACAAGAAGTGAGGTCATATCTCAGCAACCGTTTGTCAGATTCTTTTAGCTATTTTTTGCACACATACTAGTCAATCCCATGACCTCCCACAAAAAAATCCAGATTCCCAGCTCAAACTCTCTAGCGCCACCAACAGGTAACAGGAAGTGAGCTTATATCTCGGCAGCCCTTTAAGGGATTCAAAATAAACTTGGTTCATGTGAGCACACTCCCCTCCAAGGAATGCACACCAACATTGGCGAGATTTGGGCCAAAGGGGGCGCTGCAGTTCCTTCTGTTGCCGTGGCGACTTGGGCAAGTTTACTGCTTGGCCCCGCATTGCTGCTTGCAGCTATATTTATTTTTACTTCTCTTTTTAATCTAGAGCAACCCGGAGAAAGGGGATAAATAACGTTTAATCTAATCTAATCTAATCTAATCTAATCTAATCTATAATCTTAGACATGAGAATGAGACCACACTATGCATAGTCACTATGAGTACAGTATGTATACTGCATTTGTTTTTTTCAGTTGTGTTGATGTTTGTTTAGCACCCTAAAGACAAGTAGAAATGAGTCAAAATGAAGCCTGCTCCTGAACTTAACTCTCACAAATTATTATCTCACCCTGCTCTTTGGTGTGACGTGTAGCTTTGACTAACCCTCACTAATACTATTGGATCTTAAAGGTACACTGTGTAAGATTTTTAGTTGTTTATTTCCAGAATTCATGCTACCCATTCACTAATGTTACCTTTTTCATGAATACTTACCACCTCAAATTCTAATTATTCATTATGGCTAGGAAAATTGCACTTTTCATACATGAAACGTAAAAGGGGATCTTCTCCGTGGTCCGCCATTTTGAATGTCCAGAAATAGACATTTTTAGCTGCAAAAATGACTGTACTTGGGCCATACTAGAAAATATTAGTTTATTACTTAGTAAACTTTCAAGGAAAGATCACATTTGGCAATATGCAGCCCAGATTCAATGAGCAGCATAGTTGCAGTACCTTTTTTGACCATTTCCTGCACAATGCACCTTTATAGTAAAGTGAGTCCATGCACCCATTTCCAGTACGCAGAGAGAACATTCTATCCCATGATGCTTCTCTGTTCTGTTCTATCTCAACCAGCCTAAGGATGAGCGTTCCGTTCCATATGTAAATCTATATGTAAATTGCCCTCATTAAGGCCCGCACATGCTACTTCTCAAGGCAAGAAGGCATCGTGGCCTGCTTTTGATGAAACTGGGTCAGGCCACACCACTTCCATCCTGGCTTAATGGGCAGAACCAGTCTCTTATTCAGTGTTTGGTAAATGTAGTTTGGTGGATGCTTCCACAATAAAGATACAAGCACTAAAGAAACACAGTTGCAATGCAAGTGAAGATCTGAGGTTCTCTTGAAGATGCCTTGAAGTCTGATTTTTTATCTTTTGCGGTTTTTTTTGTTGCTGGTTTTGTTCATTTTGCTTCATTAAACTTTCCAGTCTGTGAGTACTTCAGTCACCCACAACCCCACACCCCACCAACACCACCTCCACCTGCTCTCTCTTGCTCTCATGCTTCTAGGCCTGGACGTTTGGTCTAATGAAGACAAGTGGTGTCTAGAAGCACAGGTGCACCTGTGCTCAGTGCCAAGGCAGAGAAAAATAGATAGAGCACAGAGGAATATAGAGGAGGAGAGGAAGAGATGATAGCATATTAGTGCATGAGCGGTAGAGGACAAGAGAAAATGCCAATAGGGAGAAGAGAAAATGGATGGAGGGATTCTGTATTCAGACAGACACACAGACTTACAGACAGTCATGGGTCAACTTGCGCAACACTAGTATACTGCTTTACCTAACAAGAACGCAGTAACTACAAATCTGGTCGGAATTAAGTTTAGACTGCAAATGGGCTTTATAATACCTCCTTTGTCTTGTGTCCAAAAATGTGTGCCAACTTTGTCCTCTTTCAGGGAAAAAATATGTTGATAATACAGAAACTACAAAGATGAATGATGCTCCGTTTGGTGTTGTTGTTGTTGTTTGTTTTAAGGGTTACGTCTTTCAAGCTAAAAGCGCTGTACGTCACGTGTAGTTACTGTACTTATCATTCAGGAACAGGCGGTAATCCCAAGCAAGAACCCAGTAACTACATTTTTTGGCGAAAATACATATTTATGTTTTCAGGAAGACAGGAAAATACCTGTGACTAACACAGAGGAGTGAGAACATCATCTTAGGGGGTCAGAGGGAGAGAGAGAGTTGAATGAGGAGATAAAGGAGAGATGAGATGAAATGAGACGAGACGAAATGTGATGTGAGTAGAAAAGTGAAGAGGAGAGGAGAGGAGAGGAGAGGAGAGGAGAGGAGAGGAGAGGAGTGGAAAGGAGTGGAGAGGAGTGGAAAGGAGTGGAGAGGAGAGGAGAGGAGAGGAAGAAATGAGGAGAGGAGAGGAGAGGAGAGGAGAGGAGAGGAGGGGAGAGGAGAGCAGCTGTAGCAGGTTTAAAACACAAAGGGATGCATCGATTTTATCCTCCATGATAAAGCCCAGTATACAGTCCGATGTCTATCAGACACTATTGATGGCAAAACACATAGAGCACACTTTGATCCACACAAGTGCCCACAGGTGTGGCTGCTAGGGTACGGCTCAGGAAGCTCTACTCTTTTGGCATGCATCCTCTTATATTAGGAGATTGAGTGGTAACATTGTTGTATTGTCTGATCAGAAAACAAGGATGTGCGTGTGCATGTGCGTGTGCGTGTGCATGTGCGTGTGTGTGTGTGTGTGTGTGTGTGTGTGTGTGTGTGTGTGTGTGTGTGTGTGTGTGTGTGTGTTTTGCATGCTCATGCGTGGGTGTGTGTGTGTGTGTGTTTGTGTGTGTGCGTGTGTATTTTTTCATGTGTGCATGTGTGAGTTTGGTGCGTGTGCGTGTGAGTGTGTGTATGTGTGTGTGTGCGTGTCTGTTTGTCTGTGTGTGTGTGTGTGTGTGTAGTGTGTGTGTTTGTGTGTGTCTGTTTGTGTGTGTGTGCGTGTGTGTGTGTAGTGTGTGTCTGTGTGTACATGTGTCTGTGTGTGTGTGAGTGAGTGTGTGTGTGTATGTCTCTGTGTCTGTGTCTGTGTGCATGTGCGTGCATGCATGTGTGTGTGTGCGTGTGCGTGCGCGTGTGCATGTGCATGTGCGTGTGTGTGTGTGTGTGTGTCAGTGTGTCTGCCCCCTGGGGCTGGTGCTGTCAGCAGGAGATGTGTTGATCTCAGCGTGCCATATCCAGTTACTTGGAGACCTCAAGGCCACCACCGCAGGTGACCCGCCCTGACCCCTAGGGGTCATCGCCATGGCGCCAATTAACTTGCAGTGAAGTGCCCTGATTGGCCTGCTGCAGATGGACCTTTAGTCGACTGGCTTTGTTGAATACGGAGAATAGAAAACACTTACCTTGTTTCTTTTTAAAGATTTTTTTGTTTTATTTGACAGGACAGTTTGAGAGGTGGACAGGAAGCGAATGGGGAGAGAGATGGGGAGGGGTCGGCAAATGACCCAGGCCAGGAATCGAACCCGTGTCGGCCGCATGGCAGATGAGTTCCCCACCGGTTGGCCACGGCAGGGCCCACTTACCTTGTTTCTGAGACGTCTATTGGAGAGGAAGAGGACACAAGCAGTGACCCAAATGGAAGAGTAACTGGCCACTGTTTGGAAGTCAGAGGCGTGCTCAGTCCCTTTAGGAAGATGAAAAAAATATTCTTGTGGGTGCTCTTTGGTTCAAGGTTCAATGTCCAAAAAGTTGCTTGAAAAGAGAAAAAACTTTTCTTCACCAAGGCACTCCAAAAAGTATAGTTAAAATGTCTTTATTATTATGACATGTCCATTAAGGACTTTTAAAATTGCCCACGCGTAGCGGCAGTTGAGCCTTCTTCAGGGCATAGTGATACTGACACAGTGAGCCTTTTGTTAGACAAACATTCCACCTGTTGACTAGTTGATTGCCCACAATTAGTGCACCTCCCCCCCACCACAGACTTAAGTGTAGCTAAGACCCGCCCCCTCAAACAGGTACTTGAAAATAATTACAAAAAATAGCAGATCCAGTTTATTAAACATTTCAAAAAGTAGATACTGAGTACAATAGCAGTGATAAAATACAAAAGAACACATTGTTACAAAAAAGGTCTGTAGTCTATTTCCTCATTAAGACCTGGATGCTCCTTTGCCTTGAAGCTCCAGATCCAGAAGGTTTCTCTCTGTAGCAACCTTTTCAATCTGTCCCCACCCCGTACAGTTTTCTTGATCACTTCAATTCCCTGTACTTTTAAAGATGATGGGTCACTCTGATGAATTTCTCTATAATGTTTGGCCATTGGATAATCTTCATTGTTTGTCTTGATTGCATATTTGTGTTCTGAGAAACGTGCTTTTAATTTCCTCTTTGTTCTCCCCACATAAAAACATCCACAAGGACACAGCAAACGGTAAACAACATATTCAGAGTTACAGTTAATAAAATCATTTGTTTTGTATTCCTTTTTTGTTCTCAAATCTAAAAAGGTTTTGCTATTCTGTCTTCTTGTAGGAGACGGACAGCGATACTCAGATATTCATATCAGGATTGCGCTGTCAGAGATGGTTTCTATGTATTGGGTCAGACAGTTCCAGGTGTGTGTGTTTATTGTTTGCAGTCTTTGCAGATAAATAAACAAACAAACAAACAGCGTGACAGGAAAAGGCAGGTCCCCATGCGGATGTCTGCTTGTCTGTTGAAATACGACAGCTTGGGCATATTTACTCTCCACCCACACACGCGCGCGCGCACGCACACACTCACGCGCACACACACACACACACACACACACACACACACACACACACACACACACACACACACACACACACACACACACACACACACACACACACACACACACACACACACACACACACAGACACACACACACTCCTGGACATGTTCCATTTTTCCCCGTCTGCTATTTGTCAATGTCTACTCGGCACATTTCCGTTTAAGTCCTCTCTATCCCAATCCCATTTATCCCTATTTTTTCTTTCCTACCCCTCTTCCATTTATCTTCTCTCCTGTCCAGGTACCCATGTGTGTAGGCCACCGACCTGTATATAATGTATCATGTGTGTAGGCATCTGTGGTGGCCACTGTTGGCTTTTTATCTCCGCCATGGAGGTTATGTTTTCAGTCGCCTTTGTTTGTTTGTTTTTGTTAGCAGGATAACTCAAAAAGTTCTGCACAGATTTCAATGAAATTTTGTTGAGTTGAAGGAAACGACAAAAGGAACAAGTGATTTAAAAAAAAAGAATGATTCTTCACCATTGCAGGATAGGACAAATGTTGACATTCCAGTTTCTAACTCAAACAGTGGAATTGAACGTTGGCAGAGCGGTGCTCCGCACTTTGTCGAAACCGCTGTGCTGAGGCCCTAGGGCAGTACGCAAAACAAAAATGGCTGGGGAACATTTGTGTGGAGATGACTGCATTTTGATTGTTATGATAGTGTTTTGTGGTTTGGCTGTGTGTGTGCGTGCGTGCGTGCGTGCGTGCGTGCGTGCGTGCATGTGTGTGTGTGTCCAGAACTCTTGATCCTCAATGATGGAGGTGGAGCCCGGTGACCTCACAGTCCCTGGACCGGGAGATGCTCGTTAAGCGTCCATCAAACCCCCACTCTGTTACTCCCCTGCTACCCCCCCCCCTCACCCTCCCCCCCCCACACACACACTGCTACTCCCTGCCCCCCCCACTCTGCTACTCCCTGCCCCCCTCAGCCCCCTTTTCATCACTCAAGGTCACTAGAGGTCGTACCCATGTGCACATCACTACCAACACACTCTCTCTCAATCTCTCTCTTCCTCTCTCTCACACACACAGTCACACACTCACTCACACTCTCTCTCTCACACACACACACACACACACACACACACACACACACACACACACACACACACACACACACACACACACACACACACACACACACACACACACACACACACACACACACACACACTCACTCACTCACACTCTTACACAGACACACACAGACTCACTGTACATGTACCATGTAAGCACTCACTCACATTCACAACCACCCAGCTTCTCACGTTCTCATAGATTCACACACAAATACATGCGCATGCACATACACATACACATACACATACACATACACATACACATACACATACACATACACATACACATACACATACACATACACATACACAAATACAAACACGAGCACGCACACATACAGACACACACACAGACACACACACACACACGCACACACACACACACACGCACACACACACACACACATGCACGCTCTTCAAAATGCTCCTATGGCCAGTGATGGATGGCCAGTGACTGGGTGGGCTCTAGAGGACAGCTCTTGATCATTTGGAGTTGTGTGTGATGTGCAAGGTGAAGAGGAGAGGAGACCTTGGACTTGTCACTCTGTGTGTATAATCGTGTGTGAGTGCATGCACGCGTGTGTATACATCCGTGCATGTGTGCGTACGTGCATACTGTGTGTGTGTGTGTGTGTGTGTGTGTGTGTGTGTGTGTGTGTGTGTGTGTGTGTGTGTGTGTGTGTGTGTGTGTGTGTGTGTGTGTGTGTGCGTGTGTGTGTGTCTGTGTGTGTGTCTGTGTGTGTGTGTGTGCAGGAGTGCATACATGCTTACATACTGTGTGTGTGTGCGTGCATGTGTGCGTGCGTGTGTGTGCGTGTGTGTGTGTGTGTGCAGGAGTGCATACATGCTTAAATACTGTGTGTGTGTGTGTGTGTGTGTGTGTGTGTGTGTGTGTGTGTGTGTGTGTGTGTGTGTGTGTGTGTGTGTGTGTGTGTGTGTGTGTGTGTGTGTGTGTGTGTCTATGTGTGTGTGTGTGTGTGTGTGTGTGTGTGTGTGTGTGTGTGAGGATCAAACCTTGGGTTAGTTGCTGAACATTATTAGACTATTCACCCTCCTTCACTCGCTTACCCTCATGGAATTATCCCCTTATGTAGCCCCTGTTTTCAATTCAAGTGGTGATAGGTCTCAGACTAAAAGCTGGTTCAGCAGCCAGAACTGGTTCACACATATAAATGATCAGAAAAGGGATGTGCAGGGAGTAAGTCATGAATTGCAAGCTGTGGAATATACTGTACGATACAGAAAAACATTTGTGTCAAGTAAAGTGTAACCGATCAATCTGTTGTGGATCAATTTTCTTTGTGTTTCTTTGTGAAAGCCCACCTGGGAAACTTCAACTACCATTGTCATTGTCATTGTGACACAGCGTTCCATAGCACACAAGTGTTCACTGCACACTGCACACAACGAAATTGCATTTATGCCTCACCCGTGCAAGGGGGCAGCCTTCAATGGCGCCCCAAGGTAGCAGTGCGGCGGGACGGTACCATGCTCAGGGTACCTCAGCCATGGAGGAGGGTGGGGGAGAGCACTGGTTAATTACTCCCCCCACCAACCTGAGGGGTCGAGAGTGGAACCGGCAACCTTTGGGCTACGAGTCTGACACCCTAACCGCTTACCCATCACTGACCCCAATATTAGGCAATTAGGATTAGGCAGTAGTCATTATTATTAAAAATGTGCTGAGGCAGTTCACTGACATCAATAACAAATCATATTGCCGCTCATTGTAATTGTGAACAGTGGAACTTGGGGGGAAAAAAGCACTCTAAAACACACACACACTATTTTTCGTTAATGATTTTAACATCCACTTCTTTTTAGCCGGGTACAGGGTCAAAGCGTAAAGTTCATGTAGGGTAAGGAAGAACTGCACACCAATGAGCTCCCTTTTAATCCATTTTTTTTTAAAATTTTCGTGACGCTTCGGGCCAAAGAGGCCACATCTGTGGAGCGCTGGAAGTGTATCTACAGTACAGCCCACCGCGTGGCCAATGAGTCACATGTGATGTGATGATGTGATGATGTGAATGGGAGTCAGTGATAGGGTTTTTTTTCACACCTGGTCCCTTTCAGCCATTTAAACGAACTCAGACCTGTGACTCAGCATTTTCTCTGCATATGTGAATGCTCCCAGACCCCTTGGAAGTGAACCGTACTGAGACCTTCATTGACATGGTCTCAGTACGATTCACTTATGATTCCTGACAAGTTGCACTAGATGTCTAGAGGACCGTGTGCTATTAAAAAGAGAACTGGACTAACAGCACCAGGAAGAGCAGTTGATTCTTTTTGTACACTCACAATATGAACAAAAACAGAACTGAGTCATTTTGCTGTCGGTTCACTTTTTGGTCCATTTAAAGAGGACAGAATTTGGTTCACTTAAAGGGGACTAGATGTGAAAAGACCCTGAGAGTCACAGTCACATATCCCAGAGACTGACCTGGCATGGCGTCTCAAGGCAACAGTAGTACACAGCAGAAAGTGCATGACGCATGAGCATGGCTGCGCCTTGACTCTCCAGATACTCCGAACCTTACATGGTCAATTCCTTAAAGGGACACTGTGTGAGATTTTTAGTTGTTTCTTTCCAGAATTCATGCTGCCCATTCACTAATGTTACCTTTTTCAGGAAGACCACCATCAAACCACCATCCAACCACCATCAAATTCTAAGTATTCATTATGACTGGAAAAATGTCACTTTTCATACATGAAAAGGGGGATCTTCTCCATGGTCCGCCATTTTGAATTTCCAAAAATAGCCATTTTTAGCTGCAAAAATGACTGTACTTGGACCATACTAGAAAATATTTGTTTATTACTTAGTAAAGTTTCATATAAAGATCAAATTTGGCAATAGGCAGCCCAGTTCCAATGAGCTGCATATTTGCAGTACCTTTTTTGACCATTTCCTGCACAGTGTCCCTTTAAAGTTCCATCATGAAAGCTGTGAAAGTGAAAGCCCCACCTGGTACTCTCAAACTCCCATTGTCATTGTGACACAGCACTCAACAGCACACAAGTGCTCACTGCACACAACGGGATTGCTTGTATGCCTCACCCACTGCAAGTAGGCAGCGCCTAATGGCGTCCCCAGGGAGCAGTGCGGCGGCCGGGACAGTACCATGGTACTCAGGGTACCTCAATCATGGAGGAGGATGGGGGAGAGCACTGGTTAAATACTCTCCCACCAACCTGGCAGGTCAGGAGTCAACCTGGCAACCATTGGGTTAGACATCTGCCACCCTAACCGCTTACCCATGACTGCCCTAAAACATATTGTTTTAGTTGTTCATTTTTCAAATGTTAAAATGTATGCTATTCCTTCAAAAATTGATCTTGTCAACATATAACAAGTAATACATTTATATTTGCTGTCCTGACCAAAGTACATTTTTCTGGCAAGATGACTGGTAATACAAAGTGGTGGACATAAAGAAGATCCACCTACGACCTACCATCCAGTACATTGTGTACCCGTGATTGGAAAGTTAGGAAAGGTGTACATTTCCCAGTCATAATGAATGGTAATAAGAAATTGGAGGTGGTGGTAAATATCTAGGCTACATGAAGCTCTGTGAAGCGTCCTTGGGTGTTTTGAAAGGCGATATATAAAACGAAAGTATTATTATTATTATTATTATGAAAAAGATAACATTTGTCTGTGGACAACAAAAAATTCTGAAAACAAACTACCAAAATGATGCTCTTTTATCTGAAAAATACCTCTAATCTCATTCAGCATCCACCGATTGTTTTAGGTCCAGTGCCTACTCTTTGACCCATACAGATACAGTACTCATTGGATTATGTAATGCTACAGTATGAAGCATGCTGTGCTCCAATTCCTATTGATACAGTGCACTATTGGTCGTAAAGCTTTACCGTCCAGTCAAATGCGAAATCGATAGCCATTGTTAAAAATAATTTGGGCCTTATGACCCTTAATGGGTGTTAATCTTATGATATTGTGCACTTAATTTAAAATGTTGCTGGGACCGATCCATGTGTTGAAACCCATGGTTTTGGCGTTGTCGTTTTCCCCCTGTAAAACTGGCCATGCATTTAGCTGTAGTATATCACAGATACAGCCATTCACATTAACACAAAACCACACACACACACACACACACGCGCGTACGCACATTCACACTGACACACACACACACACACACACACACACACACACACACACACACACACACACACACACACACACACACACACACACACACACACACACACACACACACACACACACACACACACAGTAGGACACCTAGGGAGTATGTGAGTCATGCTTTCTTCTGTGCTCAGGCATGCCCTACTTTGACATCCTCCATCTGACAAGACTGCCATCCCCTCCGCTCAGACCTCCTGTCAGCACCGACACCATCTCTCCTCTCCTCACCCCCTCTTCTCTTCTCTCTTGTCATTCTTCTCTTCTCTCCTTTCTTTCACCCCTTTCTTTCATCCCCTCATCCCTGTCTTGTGCTTTCTCTTATTCCGAACACGGAAACACAGCCTCTGCTTTCCTCACCTCACCTCCGCTCGTGTCTTCTTCTCCTTCTCTCCTTTCATTCCCTTCTATTCCTCTTGTGTGCTTTCTCTTTTTTCCCCAACCGTCACAATACTCTCCTCGTCTCCTATCCTCTCTTTTTCTTCTTCTTTGCTCTCTGTCTCTCCTTCCACACCCTTTCCCCTCTCTTTTGCTCTACATATCTCGCACCCCCCCACACCTTACTTTCTTTTTTCCCCGTCCATTCTCTCTCTTTTTTCCCTGTCCATTCTCCTTTTTTTCCTCTGTCCATTCCTTCTCTTTTCCCTGCTGTCCATTCTCTCTCTCTCTCCACTGTGCTACCCTCCTTTGTCTTGCCCATGTCTGTCTGGCTCTCTGAAATGAAGCCCTCTGCTTCTCTGTCTACGTACAGACTGTCTCAGACTGTTTTTTCCCGCTCACTCTCACTCTCTTCTCCCCTATCTTCCTCCACCCATCACCACCTCTCTTTCTACCTCTCTCCAGCATTCCCCTCTCTGTCTCTATCCGCCCACTGAATCATTTTGGAATATTTGTCTTTTTTATTTTTGGATTAGCTACTCTATTCTTGTTTTTTTTTCGTTGCCCTAGGATACAACCTCTCAATTCCTTTCTCCCTTTTACCTCCATTTTAGTCACCTACTCTCTATCTGCTCTCTCTCTCTCTCTCTCTCTCTCTCTCTCTCTCTCTCTCTCTCTCTCTCTCTCTCTCTCTCTCTCTCTCTCTCCCTCTCTCTCTCTCTCTCTCTCTCTCTCTCTCTCTCTCTCTCTCTCTGCCTCTTCTCTCATCTCCTGTACCTGGTTCCACCTGACCCCTCTGCCTCTCGCTGTGCTGAGTACAGCTCGTTATTGCCTAGACAGCTTTGTCTTGCCCAAGGGTATGAACTGTATGCCTGCTGCACCTGAGTGCTGTCATCCTCGCCGCTGCCGCCACCACGTGTGGCCCACATCTGGCCTGCACTCGGACTGCATCCGCAGGCTCCACTCGTGTCTTCCATCGGCATCCAGCTAGCTACTTTGGGCCAGAGAGAAAAGTGGTCAGTGGGCAGCGCAACAGACAGTGCTGGGAGTCTAGTGAGAACAGTGCAAACTAACTTCACAATGCCGTGTGTATGCCAGACCTACGCTAGCCGAGTAGCCGAAGTCGCTGAAGAAGTTTCGCCATGAATTTTCTATATTCGCTCTGGACGAGGCGTTGACTTGTTTGATTAAGCTAGTCACATAACGGCTCTGGCTTGTTAGCCTTGGACATTCGGAGATGTGAACACTACAATTTTCGCTGAACCACACCATAGCTCAGCACCATAATAGTAACTTGACTTAACGTAATCGCTGAAATTCGCTCTGGTAGCTCAGGTCGCTTTGCTCCTGGCGAATTGGCTTTAGTCGCTTTAGTCGCCGACCCTCCATAGAGAAATAATGACTTCCGTCGCTCAGTTAGCGTAGGTCGCTCTTGGTGTACACATAGCTTAACAGACATGTTGCAAATTAGTGCTTCTCAACGGGGGCTCTACAGCCCCCCAAGGGGTGTTACAGAGCCCTAGGGGGGTATTGAGAAGGATACAGCTGAAAGGGAGGATTCCCAGTTGCAGTTTTAGTCTTTAATACTACTAGGTGGAGCTTATGATGAGCTCAAGGGGACATTTATTTTTTTAAAGGTTGCGATCCACTGTTGGGTCATTCCACGCCAAATCAACAAGTGCCCGCGCACTTCGGTGTCAAAAAATTCTGAAAATATTACCAAGTGTACCAATGGTACTTAAGAGAAACACTGTAAACTTATTTGAATGTAAGATGTATAAGCTTACTCTCCGTGTTACAGCCAATTTTACTGGGGGAGGGGGGTGCCCATTTTGTTCACACTCTTTTTTTTGTCAAAGTTCACAAGCCCCTAGCTCAATAACTAAACCATGTAGGAAGCACAAATTTTGCATGCTGGTACATAGATAGGAATAGTTTGTTGCTAAACTGTCAGTTTTGGTCTGTATGATCCTGCATCGTCATAGCATTCCCTCAAAGACGATACAAATTGTACTGGAGTTTTTGGCTGTGCTCTGTTTAGGCCTTCAGAAGACATATGTGTGCACAGCATAGCCTCATGATTTTTTCCCTAGTAGATAGAAGTAGAAACACTCTCATAAACATCTCTATACAAAGAAAGGAAACCCGATCAGTGTTTGACCAGAAGACCTCACAATTCTGACAAATAATTTTGGGTGTCATTTTCAGAGCACCAGATCACCTTGTGTAATTGTCCACAGATTTTTATTTTATTTTTTTCTTCATTCTCCATGAAGTCTTCTTTTTAAAAATGCCAATGAGACTTGTCTTATGTGATGTTTTTGTTTTTAATTTCCACCCTTAACATGGGCAAAATGCAAAAAGAGAGCAACATGATTTCTATAACATTTAATGTAAAGACTAAATAATCAAATGCAAATTTTGCCCAGACATGATCACCCGAGAGTCCTTGTGCAGGGGTGCAGGTATCCCTTTCAATTTCAATGATTTCAGGAGCGTTTAATGTGGGAGCAGGTTCGCACACCAAAAGAGACAGTAGGTCAGGCACAAAGAGTCATGTTGTTACTTTTTTTGACCAGCAGATGGCAGCGGAAGAAACGCATAGAAAACATATTGCTCTCAATGTGCATGGTGCCCATGTTCAGGTTGGAAATTAAAAAAGAAAACATCACATAAGACAAGTCTCATTGGCATTTTTAAAAAGAATTCATGGAGAATGAAGAAAAAAATAAAATAAAAATCTGTGGACAATCCCACAAGGGGTTCTGGAGCTCTGAAAATGACACCCAAAATGATTTGTCAGACTTGTGAGGTCTTCTTTTCAAACACTGATGGGGTTTCCTTTCTATTTATAGCTTTTTATGAGAGTGTTCCTACTTGTCTCCACAAGGGAAAAAAAGTCAAGAGGCTATGTTGGGCACAAATATGCCTCTTGAAGGTCTAAACAGAGCACAGCCAAAAACACCAATAACATTTTATCATCTTTGAGGGAATGCTATGATGATGCAGGATCATCCAGACCAAAACTGACAGTTTTGCAACAAACTATTCCTATCTATGTACCAGCATGCCAAATTTGAGCTTCCTACATGGTTTAGTTATTGAGCTAGGGGCTTGTGAACTTTGACAAAAAAAAAGAGTGTGAACAAAATGGGCACCCCCCTCCCCCAGTAAAATTGGCTTTAACACGGAGAGTATACATCTTACATTCAAATAAATTTACAGTGTTTCTCTTAAGTACCATGGGTACACTTGGTAATATTTTCAGAATTTTTTGAGACCTAAGTGCGCGGGCACTTGTTGATTTGGCGTGGAATGACCCTGTTGTAAATGATCCAAGGGTGAGTATACCGAGTCACAAAGCCTGAATACAGCGGTCTGTTACCGCTGCTTTTTAAATGATACTAAGATCACATGTTACAGTGTTATTGGTCCTAAATACAACTGAAAATAGAAGCATCAACAAAATAATCTCTGAGACAATGAGTGATAGAGAGTAGAGTAGAGTAGAGTAGAGTAGAGTAGAG
>NC_085870.1:22263726-22271226 GCF_034702125.1 Engraulis encrasicolus
CGTCATGTGGGGGAACTGCAACCTCCTGTGTGTGTGTGTGTGTGTGTGTGTGTGTGTGTGTGTGTGTGTGTGTGTGTGTGTGTGTGTGTGTGTGTGTGTGTGTGTGTGTGTGTGTGTGTGTGTGTGTGTGTGTGTGTGTGTGTGTGTGTGTGTGTGTGTGTGTGCACGCGTGCGTGCATGCGTGTGTATGTGTCACCCAAGGACAGCGTTACCAGCTTACCTATGATGTGTACAGTATGCAGATAAATTCCAAGTTTTGAGCGATTCTACTCTACTCCATTCTATTCTATGTTCTGTATTCTACTCTATTCTGTTGTTTCTATTCTATTCCATTCTATTCTATTCTATTCCATTCTATTCTATTCTATTCTATTCTATTCTATTCTATTCTGTTCTGTTCTATTCTGTTGTTTCTATTCTGTTGTTTCTATTCTATTCTATTCTATTCTATTCTATTCTATTCTATTCTATTCTATTCTATTCTATTCTATTCTATTCTACTCTATTCTATTCTATTCTATTCTGTGTGACAAAACCAGCCTGAGAATCCCTCTGTGACTAACATGCAAAATGACGTCAATAGCTGTTCGGGAATTCCATAGTGCTTTAGTGAATGATTTAGTGGAAATGTCTGCATGCCCTCTCTCTCTCCCACTCACAGTTAATGTGAAGTGCACAAAAGCTTTTACGGGACCCCTTGTGACGTATTACATAATTCCACCTGGCTAAAAGCTTTGGAGGTCCCCATCCGACTGTGCTGTGGGGTTGAAACTATGGCATTTGTATTCTATTTGGGACACTTTGGTATATCTTTCGGCTTCAGTGGAGCATTTTCTGCAAAGTTGGCTGAGGTGGTGGTATACTCGACACATCAATTAATTAAGAGCATGTACATTACATGCATGTTGTGACTAGATGCACTTAGGAAGATGGCGATGGTGGTTTCACTAATCATTTATTCATGTGTCTTAATGATGTAATTGGTTCCTATTCATTATTTTCCCTTTCTTGGTGTCTCCTCTGTTTGTCATCCTCATCTCTGATGTCATCTCCTCTCAACTTCTCTCTTCTTTTCTCATATCATTTTCTTCTCCCCTCTGTTCCCACCTCTCAGTGTCATTTTCTCACTCTCTTCTTTCTTTCTCCTCGTATCTTCTCCCATGTATGTCGTCATTCTTTTCTCTCCCTTCTATCCCCTCCTGTTTCACTCTTTTTCTCTTGTCTCTCCTCATCTCCCCTGTCTGTCCTTGGAGCAGAGGGGTCATGTATTGCAATAAGGCCTTGCAATGGATTTCTAGCAATATTAACAGACAAACTATTAATGGAAAATCTAGCAATATTACTGGACAATGGCCAAAAATGGCCAAACCCACAAGACTGCAAATACATCTATTAACCATACAAGTGAGTAATGTTACTAACTAAATTATGGAATTATGTTAGTGGTTACCTATCAACCTGTGGATTTCCCGTTTTTACGCAATGTCCCTTTTTGTCCGCGACCTCTGCTCAGTACTTCAAAGCCAAAGCTTTGGAACCAGCAACTCAAGACAAAGCTGTTCTCAGATGCTTTCCCCTAGCCTAAGTTACATATCATTCTTATTTTTTTTAATTATTATTTTTATGTTTATTTATTTATTTATTTTTTATTATTATTTTTAACTTATGTTTTATCTTAATGTTTCAAATGTTTTTTTAGTCTAACTTATTTCCTTCTTTCTTCCCTGTTTCCTTTCATTTACATTTGTTAACTTTGTGAAGCACATTGAGTTGCACCTGTGTATGAAATGCGCTATATAAATAAACTTGCCTTGCCTTGCCTTACTTCCCCGACCCCCCAAGGGGTCCATGCCCCCGATCATGTACAGTAAGATAAGATGCATGATTGGGAGATCCTTGTGGAGGCAGGTGCACCTGTCCTTAAAAGGCTGTCCTGCCCTGGCCCTGCTGTGGCCAACTTGTAGGGTACTCCATGCGGCCGACCCGGTGCGGGTTCGATTCCCTGCCCAGGTCCTTTGCCGACCCTTCCCTGTTTCTCTCCCCATTCGCTTCCTGACCACCTCTCAAACTGTCGTATCATCACTAAAGTCGTAAAAGATTTTTTTTTTTTTTTTTTACTTTTTTTTAAAGGCTTTCCTGTTATACTAAAGATGTTTCTTGCCTTAATTGTGCAGTGAGGCTCAGACAATGTTGTCCTGCACCATTCAAGAAAAAAGCAATTTGCCTCTTGCACCAATCGTAATTGAAAGCAATCTGCCTCTGCCAACTGACCTGAATTGTAATTGGAAAATTCCAATAATGGTTAAAAGCGATCCGCCTAAAGGCATGAATAGGCCACCTGCATCATCAACAACAACACACGACTCTAAAGGCATGAATAGACCACTGTGCAAAGAAATCCCGCACACTGTCCATTCCACCAACAAACTTTAATACAACGTTTCGGTCATCCGACCTTCTTCAGGTAAAGTTTACTTTAGCTGAAGAAGGTCGGATGACCGAAACGTTGTATTAAAGTTTGTTGGTGGAATGGACAGTGTGCGGGATTTCTTTGCACTTGACTAACAACCCCAATGGGATAACATCCTACGCACCTGCCCAACTACAGAGGTGTGCAAAAGCGTCTTTGTTGAAATGAATAGACCACCACCAGACACCTGCATCATCAACAAGAACACACGACTCTAAAGGCAGGAATAGACCAAGCGCGACATGAGCGATTCCAGCAATGAAAGTAATTGTCTTTGTATTGCATCGCCGGAGACAGAACAGACAAAAGTGATTCGGGGCGACTAGAGGCGAATCACGGGAATAGAGTGACCGTTTGTAGTTGGACTTGAGTGAATATTATGCAAATTAGCTATGATGCGGTTCGGCGACAATCGCCACAGCCAATGGGAATGTTGGAATGCTTGCGTTCTGCTTTTAATGGACAGACTCAATTGATTATAAGACAAGTACGCAGGTCTACTGGTTTCTCAGATAGTGTTAACTGCCTCGTAAGGACACTGTTTCTTTTATTTTTTACTTTCACTTTTATTTTTGACCCCTCTGCATGTAATGCTGCGTGTGGTTGATCTGGTTGATGATACCAAAGCTCCCTACCCTTCAGCTGAGGCTCATGGGTGACAAGGAGCCCTCTGCCTCTCAGTGTGGGAGATAATGATGTCTTATGCAAATACTAAAAAATCTGCGAGACAGACTGTGAATCTCTCACTGTGTGTGTGTGTGTGTGTGTGTGTGTGTGTGTGTGTGTGTGTGTGTGTGTGTGTGTGTGTGTGTGTGTGTGTGTGTGTGTGTGTGTGTGTGTGTGTGTGTGTGTGTGTGTGTGTGTGTGTGTGTGTGTGTGTGTGTGCGTCTCCGTGCGTGTGTGCGTGTGTGTGTCCATGTGTGCATGCGTGTGTATGTGTGTGTGCGTGTTTGTGTGTGTGCATGTCCACTATATTGGATTAAAGGGGTTTCTGAATCAGTCTTTCTTAAGCAATACAAAGGAGACGCACCAGGTCCAAATACACACACACACACGCAAGCACACGTGCACACACGCACGCACGCACGCACGCACGCACGCACGCACGCACACACACACACACACACACACACACCAACATCTATCTTAAGCATGTAAGGCTTCATTGCTCCTTTTTTGACAGAATTTCCTGTGTGTTGCCATCACCAACAGACAGGCTATTACCGTATTTGTCATTCTCTTCACTAGGGTGTGTGTGTGTGTGTGTGTGTGTGAGAGAGAGAGAGAGAGAGAGAGAGAGAGAGAGAGAGAGAGAGAGAGAGAGAGAGAGAGAGAGAGAGAGAGAGAGAGAGAGAGAGAGAGAGAGAGAGAGAGAGAGAGAGAGAAATACAGACAGGGGTTGTGGGCTGTGTGTGTGTGTGTGTAGCGCCATTTTCTTGGGGGCCTTTGCTAATGATGGTTATTTCTCATCTTTGTTGAATATTAGTTCTATTCATCCACACAATGATGTGATTAGGATGTGCAGTGTGTGTGTGTGTGTGTGTGTGTGTGTGTGTGTGTGTGTGTGTGTGTGTGTGTGTGTGTGTGTGTGTGTGTGTGTGTGTGTGTGTGTGTGTGTGTGTGTGTGTGTGTGTGTGTGTGTGTGTGTGTGTGTGTGTGTGTGTGTGTGTGTGTGTGTGTGTGTGTGTGCATGCGTGCGTCTGTGTGCATGCGTGCGTGTCTGCCTGCCTGCGTGTGTGCCTGTGTGTGTGTGTGTGTGGATAATTGCATATCATCTGGACTCATGGCATATCCCAGGGTGTTGGCTCTTGACTCTGTGCTGCTAGACTGTCATGCTGTGAATACAGTGCCAACAAGAAACAGCTTTTAGGAAAGACCATGGAAGCCACACAGCAAATTTCGTTGTTAGTCCAACTCTGCAAATGTTAAATTAACTGTTACCATGCAGCAAATGGAGTACCATCACATGCCAGTATACACCAATCCGAGGAAATAGCCTGAAGTTGAGTGGCCGCCATTATTGGAGTGCTTCTTGAAGCGAACTTGTATCTGGACAGTGGAGAAGTCTGTACTTTTAAAAGCCAATAGTTGCCAACTAGAACTATTCCGGGATCCGGGAAGACGTGCCGTCAATAACATCAAAATAGGAATTAGTCGTATACGAGACCTTAATAAAAGAGGACTGTGACAGGCGTTTTGAAAGTCTATAAATCGCTGACTAAATACAGGTGGAAATGAGACTGGCCCAGGCGAGCTAGCGGCTAACAACTAGCCAACCGGTGGTAAAATAACACAGGGCTAGCTATCTAGCTTGCTAGCTAACACAGAACATGCAATGTTGACAACTAACAAATTCCGACCCCCGCACACCACACCACAGCAGAGAATGGTCAATGCACGGCTCCGACACAATAGCACTCGTCCCTTATCGTCAGCCAACGTCGGCGGACGTCACCACCAGTGTGCGGGATTGTATTGAAAACAATGGAATCGAACTTTGGCGGAGCAGTGCTCTGCACTTTGTCGGAGCCGGTGTGCGGAGGCCTTTACTCCTCACATGGTAAGAAGACAATGATGAAGAATGTATTAGGGGATGAGGAACATATCACAGCAAATGAGACGGTATCGATCTGAAGAACACGTAGTGGTGCACTGATGGGGGAAAATGTGGCTTTGAGTAATAATTTGTCGCTGTCAGGGGGAAACCTCGCAACTCTGCCTTCATAAAAGAGAAATAGTCTAGTGCACTATATATAAATCAATACAATTGATCCACATGGGTATCTACACATCGCCAAATGGGTATGAGTGTGCTTTTCAAATGATTAAATAACAACCTTAACAATGCAGTGTTTACTTGACATACAGTATTTACAAAAAATCCACAAGTGTCTTTAACTTCCTGAATAGTTTCCTCCTTCTTTTATACACCCTTTCTACCTCTCTCGCTATCTCCACTCTGTCTCTGTCTCTCTGTCTCTCTGTCTCTCTGTCTCTCTGTCCCTGTCTCTCTCTCTCTCTGTCTCTCTCTCTCTCTCTCTCTCTCTCTCTCTCTCTCTCTCTCTCTCTCTCTCTCGCTCTCTCGCTCTCTATCTCTTTCCCTCTATATATTTCTCTCTGTGTCTCTCTATCTCTCTCTCTGCGGTTTCTTTGGGTCTGTCTGGCTGTGAACTGTGTAAATAGTCTCTGGAGGATTAAGCCATTCTTCCAGGACACACACACACACACACACACACACACACACACACACACACACACACACACACACACACACACACACACACACACACACACACACACACACACACACACACACACACACACACACACACACACACACACACACACACACACACACATTTCAGAGGTGTTGACAGCGATAAATAGACTACTGAGCATTTAACAATGGGCGCACAAAAAAGGCAATGTTCGAGAAAGTTTGAGAAAATTTCAGGTCATAAAGGAAGACAAGACACACACACACACACACGCACATGCACACACACACACACACACACACACACACACACACACACACACACACACACACACACACACACACACACACACACACACACACACACACACACACACACACACAGCTTGCGTTTTTATACGCTTCTGTGTGTGTGAGTGAGTGTGTGTGTGCTTGCGTGCGTGTGTGCGTGCGTTTGTGCGTTACGGGGAAGAGGGATATTAGTGCTTTGCGTTTTTACGTGAATGTCTGCCTGCGTGCGTGTGTGCGGGCGGGCGTTACGGGGAACAGGGATATTAGTGCTTTGCCAAGCCGCTTCTTATCATCCTCAGCCTATAATAACACTGATTACCTCCCACCTTTATCCAGCCTCTCATCTCTCTGTTGCTCTCTCCCGCTCTCTCCCCCCCCCTCTCTCTCTCTCTCTCTCTCTCTTTCTCTCTCTCCCTCTCCCCCCCCTCTCTCTCTCTCTCTCTCTCTCTCTCTCTCACTTTCTCTCTCTGTGTTGCTCTCTCTCTCTCTCTCTGTGTCTTTCTGTCACACGCGCACACACATGCAGAGAGAGAAAGAGAGAGAGAGAGAGGGAGGGAGAGAGAGAGAGAGAGAGAAAGGAGGATAATTAGTCTGAAAATAGAAAATTGAATTAAAAAATGAGCACCTTGGTGAAGGTGATGATGATTAATGGCAATATGGGGGAATCATTTGGGCGTAATTGTGGCGGGCCGCCTTCATGAATCACACACAGACACACAGGCCAGAGGCTCTGACATGAAGAACTGGCAAATACTCACAAGTGTGCACGTGTGTGTGTGTGTGTGTGTGTGTGTGTGTGTGTGTGTGTGTGTGTGTGTGTGTGTGTGTGTGTGTGTGTGTGTGTGTGTGTGTGTGTGTGTGTGTGTGTGTGTGTGTGTGTGTTTGTGTGTGTGTGTGTCTGTGTCAGAGATGTTGGGTACAATACATTAGAAAGGCTGCGCCCTCCTTCGGCGGCATTGCTTCTACAAATTGAATCGAGATTTGAAAGTCTATGATAATCAGGCTAACAATACATTGCCATAGTGACTGAACTTTCTGCGAGTAGGTTGCAGTTGGTTGTCATGAGAAACCAGCAGGTCTTGCCAGACTTTAACACCATGCGTGGAGAACTCACAAAGAAGACATTTTAAAGCAGAATGAAGAATAATGAGCTTATGTAACTGCTTGGCTGTTGATTTAAAGAAGGAGGCAGTGATACATTTTTTTTTACATTGCACTTGGTTGCTGCTTTTATCCAAAGCAGTTTACAGTTACAGTACAATTGGTTACAGTCCCTGGAGCAACTTGCAGTTATTTACAGTGAATTGGTTACAGTCCCTGGAGCAACTTGCAGTTATTTACAGTGAATTGGCTACATTCCCTGGAGCAATGATGGTGAATGTGCCTTGCTCAAGGGGAAAGAAGTGGAAAGAAAGAGGGCAAAAGGTAAATAGGAGGCTGTCATGACATACAGTAAAGAAAGAGATGGCAGTGAAGGCAATAATAATGGCAATACAAATTCGCCAATGATGTTATTGTGACA
>NC_085870.1:22276226-22281226 GCF_034702125.1 Engraulis encrasicolus
TTCTCTACGCACACACCACACACGGCATGCCATCCTCGTGAATGTGATTTTCTCAGCGGCGCGGCTCCTTGTGGGGGGTAAGGGCCACCAGAAGCTTCTGGGCCGCCACTAGGGCCGCTTCTAAGGTTTTGGAGGCCCAAAGCATAACTGGTCAGGAGGCCCCCCTGATCATTAAATAATAATAATAATAGTAATAACCTACTAAGTAATAAATATCTATGTTTTGTAGTGTAATTCAATATTTTTTCCATGGTATTTTTTAGTCCATCTCAATTATAGAGGCCCCAATTGTGGGGGCAAAGCGGTTGGTGCCCCAATCACTGGTTGGTGCCCTAAGCACTCTGCGTACTCTGCCTATGTCTAGCGGCGTCCCTGGCCACCACCAACATCGCCGCCCACAGCATTGCCGCTCACCGCTCTCCGCTCTCCGCTCTCCGCTTGCCTCCCACCCAATTATAGTTTTAGTTCGCGGTTGTTTTTATGAGCAATCACCGCTCGTGCCACCGAGAAAATTACCGGCCGATAAACACAGTGATTATCTCCACCGCCCCACCGGTGAGCGAGTTATCGCACGCATTCCTTGCGCCGCTGAAACCATGACAACAGAGCGGGGGGGCGAACGACAGCAAAGGCAAGCAGGAGCAGGTAGCCTCCCCATGTGGGCACCCTGCTGTCCCCTTGCTCAGCACAGCACAACACAACACAACACAACATCGGCACATTCAGTCACACGGCCAGCATGCTCAAAATGACACACTGCAGCACACACTGTCTCAACAGTACACCCTTGTCATTGGTCCCGCGAGGGGGGGTAAGGTGTTACAGATTCTAAGGGCCCGACAGCTCTGACAGGGCCCTAGAAGGATGCTGATAACATAATTTGTCATTTTGGGGGCCCAGAATTTTTATCTTTCTTACATTTTTATCAGCGCCCCTGCCCTTGTACACATTTCTTTGTAGAAAAGCCGCACTCTCAAGTGTGATTCTTGCATCTTATTTTAGTGGGTTAGCATGACAGACAGGTGTTTCGGCCTAATCCTTCTTCAGCGTCTTGACGCTATACGCTGAATTCGTCTAGCCTCAAGACAGATTTAGTGAATGATGAGGAGAGAGAGAGAGAGAGAGAGAGAGAGAGAGAGAGAGAGAGAGAGAGAGAGAGAGAGAGAGAGAGAGAGAGAGAGAGAGAGAGAGAGAGAGAGAGATGACAGGGGATTATAAATCCCCTTAAAAGGGAGTAAAAGGCCAGTAATGACAAATGTTGTCGCTGTCCATGGTGCTGATGCACAGCCGATATACTGATATACAGTTACTCAGTTACTGTAATGGAGTTGGGGAACTGCTAGCCTGATTATCATCTACTTTCAAATATCTTCGAGACTTGGTCTAACTTAGAGCATAACAATTAACGTTTCCCAAACAGCATGGTTGACCCGCCTCCCTTGGTTTGCTACTGGTCCAGGCCAGAAAAGGCTCTGCCGAAGTTTAAATCAATTATCGTCTTGGACCCAATAGAACGTTTCTGCTTAAACCAGATCACTGCCTTGACCATGCCTCATCCCAGCACCGTTGGAGCTGTTCAAAGTTGATTGCTTCCTGACAAAAGTGGGTGGAGTTCCCAATTTCCCTGGAGCTCAGAAACTATATTTGTGCTCCTGGCCTGACTAGGAGGGCGCGGGGAACTGCACTTGGCAACTGACAAAAAGATCATACTGCATACGTGGAAGAATGTTCTTCAGGCAGTGTGTGTGTGTGTGTGTGTGTGCGTGTGTGTGTGTGTGCGTGTGCGTGTGCGTGTGTGTGCGTGCGTGTGTGTGTGCATGTGCGTGTGTGTGCGTACGTGTGTGTGTGCATGTGCGTGTGTGTGCGTGTGTGTGTGTGTGTGTGTGTGCGTGTGTGTGTGTGTGTGTGTGTGTGTGTGTGTGTGTGTGTGTGTGTGTGTGCGGTGTGTGTGTGTGTGTGTGTGTGTGTGTGTGTGTGTGTGTGTGTGTGTGTGTGTGTGTGTGTGTGTGTGTGTGTGTGTGTGTGTGTGTGTGTGTGTGTGTACAACCCTATGACTGCCTATGACTGTGTCGCTGAATAGTAGGTTGACAGTAAGACTGACTCAACACCACAACTAGTAGACTGACAGAGAGACAGACATAGTGTCAGACACTATGGCAGACAGACTGGCTGCCTGCATGGATGATAGGCATTTACACAGTGGGGAGATGAGCTGCCTGTCAGGACTGAGGAGAGGAGAGGAGAGGAGAGGAGAGGATAGGAGAGGAGAGGAGAGGAGAGCAGAGGAGAGGTGGTTGGAGGAGAGGAGAGGTGAAGGAGAAGAGATGGGTGTAGGAGAGGAGAGGGGAATGGAGGAGAGGAGAGGAGAGGAGAGGAGAGGAGAGGAGAGGAGAGGAGAGGAGAGGAGAGGAGAGGACAGACGAGACTCTCCAAGGGAGCCTAAACATCGTTCTGTCTGTCAAACTCCATTATTTCCCTGGCGGTGTGTATGTCTTGCCGCTTGTCAAGACAGCGTGATGATATTTGATTATTTTTCTGCCACATGCATGTACACGCACACTCGCACACACACATGCCCGCCTGCCTACCCTTTTCGCAAGCATTCAAACACAAACGCACACACACACAGCACAGCACAATTTGCAAGATGCTAAAGTGATTTTGGACAAAGGTCCAACCCACAGAGGTGTATGTGTATTGACATGTTGACCCCGTCCGGTCCCCAGGGACCTGGATCAATGCAGCCCAGCATCTCACTCCAACCCCAGCCTCTCCAAGTCTCTCTTTCTGTAACTCAGTGGCTGCCGCGCAAAATCTATTTCCACTGCTGAGAGCGCTTACTTAGGGGCCTGACTTGTATTGGGCACGGCAGGGAAGTGTCTTTGGGCATTCACACTGTACAGACACGCATGTGCATACAGTATACGCGTGCAGTGTGCTGACAGAAACACATGAACGCATGGATGGAGTAGGGGTGTCAATAATAATCGAAATGTATCGATACATTGCGATATAATCTGCCGATTGAATCAAATTGCATCGTATCTTGGGGCGTTGTTAAGTATCGAACATACCCCCCTGCCCAATGCCCTAGCTCCATCACATAATAGAAGTGGGAAAGTTACTGGAAAAAAGTCAAATAGAATCGTATTGTATCGTATCATGGGGCATTTTTAAGTATCGAAAATAATCGAATCACATCGCATCAAATAATAAGATATCGATATTGAATCGTATCGTCATGGAGGCAGTGATTTACACCCCATGGATGGACGCATATTTTGAAACTGAATATTTTGCTCCATTGTCTACAGATAGGGATTGGCTGCGAACATTGATTTAGTAACAAATGAAGATGACTCTACAGTACAACAATGTGAGATTCCTAAAACTGCATTACATTCTGTTGACCCAAAACTGTAAGGTACATTCACCCCTGCAGCGTCATCGTCATAGCGATTTGACAGCGCATTCTAAAAGTGTCACTGTTACATTACATTCTGTGATGTCTCTGAATGCCTTATCTAATTCCATTTTACCTGGCTTTGTGTTATTATGGTTTCCAAGGTGATTCAAACAGTAGTAGTCGGTGGAGGTGGGTCAGGAATTTTGGCTACCTACTCAGCGACGGGACTGGGGCCAAAATAGGTCCAGGCATTTTTGCACGCCCCTCTCTAAATTGTGGGTTAAGTCTGTAAGAGAGGGGTTCCCATCTCCCACCCCGGAACCAAAAAACAGTAAAACTGAAATAAATAGTCAACAGCAGCACACATTCGCAAATATTATTTTGATTTTTAAAAAGTGGTTTCAAGGCCCACTTGGAATACCTTCAGGTCTGTGTCCCACAGCATAGGACCTTGAGAACTGTTTGGGGAGTACTGGGAAATGGGAAGTGAAACGTGAAAGCCCAACTGGGAAACTCCAACTCCCATTGTCATTGTGACACAGCACTCCACAGCACACAAGTGTTCACTGCACACTGCACACAATGAAATTTAATTTTATGCCTCACCCATGCAGGGGGGCAGCCCCCAATGGCGCCCCTAAGGGAGCAGTGTAGCAGGACGGTACCTTGCTCAAGGTACCTCAGTCATGGAGGTGGATGGGGGAGAGCACTGGTTAATTACTCCCCCCACCAACCTGGCGGATTGGGAGTCGAACAGGCAACCTTTGGGCTACAAGTCTGACGCCCTAACCGCTTACCCAAGACTGCACTTTGTATGCCTTAGTATGCCTTGTATGCCAGGCCTACTCGTACCAAACAATGGCAATGATTAGGTAGCTGAAGGCTGTGCTGTCTGATAGTTTTTTCTGTGAAAGAGGTCCAATTCAGGATTTTTCCCGACACAAACAATAGAGATGTGTGTGTGTGTGTGTGTGTGTGTGTGTGTGTGTCAAGTCAAGTCAAGTAGGTTTTATTGTCAATTTCTTTACATGCACTGGTCATACAAAGAATTTGAAATTACATTTCTTGCTTTCCCATACAGACATAGACTAATTAAGGTAAGGACATAGACAGTATAGACATAGACAGTACTTATACATGGACTTAAGACAGTATGGACATAGACAGTGCTCATACAGACATTTAAAGTGCAAGACTGGACAACAGAAGACTTGTAGAGGACATACATTAAGAGGTATTTGTTGTGTTTTTGTGCTTTTCCTAAAAAAAGTCCTTTATAGCTTTCTGACATGGTAATAGTAGCATTTTGAAGAAAATAAATATAAAAAGGTCTGTCAAGTACACCAGCAGCAGTGTGTGTGTGTGTGTGTGTGTGTGTGTGTGTGTGTGTGTGTGTGTGTGTGTGTGTGTGTGTGTGTGTGTGTGTGTGTGTGTGTGTGTGTGTGTGTGTGTGTGTGCGTGTGTGTGTGTATGTGTTTAGTGCAGGTAGAAGGTGCGGTGTGCGTCTCTTGTGTGTGTGTTCGTGTGTCTGTGTGTGTGTGTGTGTGTGTGTGTGTGTGTGTGTGTGTGTGTGTGTGTGTGTGTGTGTGTGTGT
>NC_085870.1:22286226-22291226 GCF_034702125.1 Engraulis encrasicolus
AGGACATTGAGAAACAGAGTTATATACGGTAGCAACTTACTCTCACACGGCCCCCTGCTTTTCTACGATAGTATAATTAGCTCAGTCCACAGTCTACAGTACTAAAGATACACCAATGGGCTGCCCTAAATGGAGGGACAACCCGTAAGTCAAAAAACAAACAAACAAACAAGCAAACAAACAAACAAAAAATCAAGACCATCACCCCCTGAGGACTATCGCCCCACCAGGAAAATGCCCTGTATGCCAAATCACCAGTCCATCCCTAATCATATCTTTTCTTTCTTTCTTTAAAAAAAAATTTATATATTTTTAGAAGCATGTATGCCTTTATTTGATAGAACAGTCTGAGATGGTGACAGGAAGCGAGCGGGACAGAGACGGGGTGGGATAGGGAAATGACCCCGGCCGGACTCAAACCGGGGTCCCCGTGGGCACGCAAGCCCAAATGTGAGGTGCTTAGCGCGCTGCGCCGCAGCGCCCTATGAACTGAATGTCCTTTCTTAGCGCATCGCGAGCAGATGTAGACCTGGACTGCATGAGCGGCAGCCTGAGTCTGTGTTTACACGACGCTCCTCTCCACCATCTGCGCCTATCTGTTGTCGAGCGTCTCTGAGTATCGTGGGATTGGTGTAGTAGAATACAGTGTCTCTGGAGGGTTCTGAGATGGGAGCGATGCTATGCCACACAGGGTGGGGAGACGGCATGCCACAGGAATGTCTCTTTTGAAACTTTACACAACCGCACACATTTATACCACTCCATGCATTAGTGTTGCCCAGAACACACACATAGCGCTTTCAGGCCAACTGAGAACCGTGCTGGAGCCCGTTCCCGCACCTAATCGCGAACCAGCCGTCGTGTTCACGCCACAGACATTTGCGTTCGCGAACCGGAAAGTTGGTTCGCAATACGAACCGCAAAATACTAGGTTTTTCTCCGCGAACCGTGACGACAGCGTGCTCGTCAGCAGGTTCATCCGGGTAACGCAGTCACGTGCGGGAAAAGTTCAGAGCTCGGTATGAACACGGGCGGTTCGCAGATAAATACTTAAAGTGTACCTCCGGGATTTTGGACACCAGACCTCATTTCCGAGTCAGCCAGGGTGTAAACGATGTGTCCAGAACGTTTTTTTCACATTCCATGCAGTCCTTGTGAATTCTCATTTCCATGTTGCTAAGCTAGCGCAAGTGAACGGCAATGGGTAGCCTGCCCCCAAAAATGGTCTTATCCCGTTTAAACAACATTCAAAACAAAACCGTTATTATGCCATACTGCAAGTGTAAATGTTTGTCTTAGTAGAATGAAGTTTGAAATTAAACCAACCTTGCACTGCGTGGATTTTGCCATGTTGAGAGACTATTTTCTCGGGGTCGGCGGAATTTTACTTTTCTCTCTTCAGTTGTGATGTAGCCCACCCACCCACTTCAGGGAGCCGCAAGAGACATTGCAAATCAAGGCTAGTTCTACAACTGCTTTCGGATCGAATAGTGGATTAAAACCCAACGACATCGCACCATGGTACATCAGTGTGTATATACCAACTGCAATAATAAAGCCCACAGATGGGTATCGGCAAGTTTCCATTGGTTTCCAGTGAAAGATGTTGAAAGAACCAAACTCTGGCTCCTGGCTGCAGGGCTACATCAACACACCCATGGAGACGCTCCGTATGCTACCCCGGTGCTTTGCATTGACCATTTCAGTCCTGACGACTTCACAAAGTCCTTCTCGAAGTCTAATACCTACACGGAAAACTCTAAAAGTGTCCGCGGTGCCAACCGCATTCCCAGATCTACATTTTGTGGCACGCACCAACAGTCTCCGAAGAACAGGTGTGTTGCTATGCTTTCTGCTTCTACGATGGTAGCCCAGTGGTAGTTCTATAATGGCTTCGCCTACGTTAGCCAAAACTTGGGCTAGAAGTTACCCTTTTGGATTGGCATGTTGTAATGCTTTACTGTTATTTTGTGTAATTGCTGTGACAAATGGCATTAGACATGACTTGCCGTATTCCTATGGATTCATAAGTTACGCAACGCTATGTGATCTGGCTTGACATTGTGGAATATGTCACTCGTAACTCTAGTTGTTATTACATGGAATGTTTTTTGAGACGAGATGGAATGGAAGGATGAAAGGGATTTAGAAGAGATGGGTGCACTGTTCTGTTCGCCAACATCTAATGCTCTGTAGACACACGGGTCATCTAGTAACAACCAAACATTGTCATGGCATATTCAATGTTACGAAAGGTTGACAAAGTCGGACAGAAAGCATTAGGCTACTCTTGGTGTTTGCGAGCGAGGTCAGGGAGAGGGGAATAGCGTTCACTTTTGCAAACTTTTTGGATTTGCATGTTGTAATGCTTTACTGTTATTTTGTGGAATTGCTATAACAAATGGCATTAGAAATGATTTGCCGTATGGACTCATACGTTACGCAACGCTATGTGATCTGGCTTGACATTGTGAAATATGTCACTCGTAGCCATTGAGAGTAAATAGAATTCTATATACTGTCAATGCTCGTAGCTCTAGTTATTATTACATGGAATGTTTTTTGAGACGAGATGGAATGGGAGGATGAAAGGGAGAAGAGTGTGCGTTCTGTTCGCCAACATGCTGTGTAGACACACGGGTCATCTAGTAACAACCAAACATTGTTATGGCATATGTTTCAATGTTACGAAAGGTTGACAAAGTCGGACAGAAAGCATTACTCTTGATGTTTGCGAGCGAGGTCAGGGAGAGGGGGAAACCGTTCAGTTTTACAAACTTCAAAGATGTTGGAGTTCGCTCTATGGAAAAGTTATGGATGTGTCAAACGAAGCTAGGATTTGTACTAGGAATATCACTCCGCGGCTGTCAAGCTTTCAAATCAGGGAACACAAATTGCTGATGGTGATCAAACATGATTGCAATGTTGGTTTAATTTCAAACTTCATTCTATCAAGACAAGTATTTACACTTGCAGTCTGGCATAATAATGGGGTTGTTTTGAATGTTGTTGCAACTGGATAAGACTATTTTTGGGGGCAGGCTACCCATTGCCGTTCACTTGCGCTAGCTTAGCAACATGGATATGAGAATTCACAAGGACTGCATGGAATGTGAAAAAAACTTTCTGGACACATCGTTTACACCCTGGCTGACTCGGAAATGAGGTCTGGTGTCCAAAATCCCGGAGGTACACTTTAAGTGCTGAACGTAACTGCTTCGGGCACCGACTCCAGCTCCGTTCTGGTCGGCCTGAAAGCCCTAACAGAGCAATTGTGCAGTTGTCAATCATTATATCCCTGGCAGTCATGTTAAGCCCTGACAGCACCCGTACACTACGTATATCTCCTAATTCATGGTTCGTCACCATCTAATCTATAAATTACTACTTGTCTGACCAACCTCCACCCTTTGTGTGTGTGTGTGTGTGCGTGCGTGCGTGCGTGCGCGCGCGTGCGTACGTGCGTGCGTGCGTGTGTGTGTGTGTGTGTGTGCGTGCGCTCGTGTGTGTGTGCGTGTGCGTGCGTGCGCGTGCGTGCCTGGGACACATACTACCCAAAGACTGCTAAGGAAACAATAACTTTTGTTCCAGCATTTTTAAAAGATGCAATGTTGTGAGTACCTTGGGGTCAGTCAAGGACAGTAGCCTGTATTGTATTCTTGACTACCTATGTCACCACCTATAGCCTACTGCCTAGCGTCTCGCTACTGAATTCTCAATGGAAAATAATTGAACACTCTGCCTACACCACTTCACTCACTTCACTTCACGTGCTTGTAAATCCGGCATAAGTGTTGGATGAACAATACAGCATTTACTGTACAGTAATTCAGGTCAATCCCTGTTCTATTACGTAAGGCTGTGACCACTTAGCAAATCCAATCTGTAGCTTTATATCAATAATTCTCCCTAAAAATCAACTACTGTGACTGCAGTGTTGTGCATGTTTGGTGAAATTTCCCCTTTGGTGTAATATAAACCAGGTCCAGAGATGGGGACAAGTGTACGGTTTGCAATGTTGTTTGTGTGTGGGGGTGGATGTGTGCGACGCATGTTTATGAGTATGGCTGGATGAGTGTTCTTTCATGTATGGAAGGTTTGCGTGTTTCAGGAAGACAAACAGAGTTGCACAGTGACACTGCAGGGCAGAGATGACAAGAATGTTTAATCTGAACATGTACATACTGTATGTACAGAGTATGTAACGCACACACGTGTGTGTGTGTGTGTGTGTGTGTGTGTGTGTGTGTGTGTGTGTGTGTGTGTGTGTGTGTGTGTGTGTGTGTGTGTGTGTGTGTGTGTGTGTGTGTGTGTACACATGCACATATATGTCCTCACGAACACAGGCCACACACACAGAAAAAGAGACACAGCCTTGAAGTGTTTATCCGATAGCATGTGCACATGTTCACCTAATTAAAATGATTCATTCTACACAACCCAACACATGAATAGAGAGAGAGAGAGAGAGAGAGAGAGAGAGAGAGAGAGAGAGAGAGAGAGAAAGAGAGAGAGAGAGGGAGAGAGAGAGAGAGAGAGAGAGAGAGAGAGAGAGAGAGAGAGGCGTGCAAACAAACATTGCGATGTGATTAGTGTTGAGGGAGCATTGGTGCGGTGCCGTTCCCAGCTCCTACGGTATACTGAATGGGTCAGTGAGCATCCCGTCTGTACTGCATGTGTGCATGATTGGCCTCTGTGTCATCAGCCCTTTCACCACATGGCCACCTGACACTGGGACCTTTTCTCAATGAAGACACAGTCACAGTCGAGCCAGAAAACATTACGTAGCCTCTTACTGCAGATGGGGTCGTTGCCGGGCCTATTCATTATTTGCTGAAAATACTCAACTACATCTTAACAAAATTGTTATGACAGTACAGAGGGCATTAAATAACAGATTAAGACATAGCCGTTACAATTTTGGTGACAGAAAGGTTATGACATAAGTTCTGCGCTAAGGGGTTAATACATGTGACTACACAGTGTAGAATTTGGAGTGG
>NC_085870.1:22308726-22313726 GCF_034702125.1 Engraulis encrasicolus
CCTCTTTACCCCCCGCCCCTCTCTCTCTCTCCCTTCTCCCTGCCTCTCTCCCCCTCTCTCTCTCTCTCTCTCTCTCTCTCCCTCTCTCTCTCTCTCTCTCTCTCTCTCTCTCTCTCTCTCTCTCCTTGCTTCCTCGTCTCTTCCTCCTATCTCCTTCTAAGTAATATGTCTATGTCCTTTTTCTCCCCATTTTCCCTGCCGATATCTCCCCTCCATATCCCATTTCTCTCTCCCTCTCTCTCTCTCTCTCTCTCTCTCTCTCTCTCTCTCTCTCTCTCTCTCTCTCTCTCTCTCTCTTCCTCATCTCTCCCTCCTATCTCCTTCTGAACATGTCTCTGTCCACTTTCTCCTCATTTTTTCCTGCTCCATATCCCTTCTTCTCCACGGTGTGTGTGTGTGTGTGTGTCCCTCCCTCTGGGTGGGTTTCACAGCTTTGTCCTGACGGTGTGTCTCCTCTTCAGGAATCTCACCTCATCTTCTTTATCAGCACCCGACGTACTCAAACACACACACACACCCCTCCCTCTCTCTCACTCTCTCACCTCCATTTCTCTTTTTTTTATGTCTAAGTAAATGTGTGTGTGTGTGTGTGTGTGTGTGTGTGTGTGTGTGTGTGTGTGTGTGTGTGTGTGTGCGTGCGTGCGTGCGTGCGTGCGTGCGTGCGTGCGTGCGTGCATGTGTGTGAGTGTGAATGTGAGTGTGTGTGTGTGTGTGTGTGTTAATGTGTGTCTGTGTGCGTGTGCGTGTGTGTGTGTGCCACAGGGGTGTGTGTGCGTGCGTGTGCGTGTGTGTGTGTGCCACAGGTCTGTCCTCTCCTGGGGGTCATTGCTGTGGCCTGGCTGGCGTGACATGATCCTTTGTTTATCCGAGTGCTGCTTGTCAAAGCTAGAGCTCAAGGCATCTGTCCCCTCAGGCACCTTCATCTCATATTCACACACACATCATTTACACACACACACACACACACACACACACACACACACACACACACACACACACACACACACACACACACACACACACACACACACACACACACACACACACAGACACACACACACACACACACACACACACACACACACCACACACACACAGACAGACACACACAGACACACACACACACGCACACACGCACACGCACACACACACACACACACACACTCACACACACACACATCTCACTCCTCAAATGATTACACCGGCCAATGAATGAGCAACATTTCCTAAACAAAACTGATGTGTTTCTTTAAGAGCCACAGTGAGCGGTCCTGATCGCTATCCGGTATGTGCTCTAAAGATTAGCTAACAGATGGCATGATGTCAGTGATCTACTGTACCGTTGCCATGACACTGCAAATGACGGCGTCCACAGAGGCCTTCAGCAATGTTCATCAGGCTAATAGCATGCCGTTTATAAGCTGAAGGGGTGTAAACGCTTATGTCAATGTCGATTTCTTAAGGCAGCTATTTGATCATTTTCGATACTTAAGAATCCCCCACAATACGATACGATACGATTTGATTCGATTTGATTTTTTTCCAATAACTTTTCCACTTATGTTATGGAGCTACGGCATTGGGCATGCGCCAGCGATTTGATTATTTTTTATACTTAAGAATGTGATTCGATTCAATTTTATCGTCAGCTCTAGGATCGATTCATACATATCGATTATTATTTACACCTATGATAATAGGCTGTGTCAACATGTGTAGTGTAAACTTATGGCCATGCCAGTACTTGAGGCAGTAATAGTATTCTGTCATGCTATTGGTCATTACCTGTCACACCTGTTAAAGACAGCATATGCCATTGGTTTTGACACGTATGTCTATGGCCTGGTTATGTCAGCATATGCAGTGTAAACTTTAGTAGTATTCTGCCATGCTATTGGTCATTAACTGTCACACCTGTTAAAGACAGCATATGCCATTGGTCTATGGCCTGGTTATGTCACGCTTGGTGAGGGAAGTTAATGGGCTGCTGCGCTAGATTGTCGCTCCTCTTGGAGTAGAGATGAGGAGACGAAGCGAGTAGAACACGCAGCAGCTGGTGCATGATGGGAGGAACGTCAAGGGAGGAAAAGAGCGGCGGAAAGCGGAGAAAAAAAGGGAAAGATGAAGGGATGAGCAACAACAGAGAGATGAAAGAGAAGAAGCAAAAGGAAGGAACAAAGGGCACTCTGGTTGCTCCCCAGGCAGAAGCAGAAGAATGGCAAGAGAGAGAGAGAGAGAGAGAGAGGGAGAGAGAGAGAGAGAGAGAGAGAGAGAGAGAGAGAGAGAGAGAGAGAGAGAGAGAGAGAGAGAGAGAAAGAAAGTGAAGTCAGAGTGAAGGAGTGAAGAAGTGAATTCATGGGGCTTTTATTTATTTATTGGATTTCCTCAAATAATCTGCTGTCAGGCACACACACAGGAGGCGCCGGTACCTACACACACACACACACACACACACACACACACACACACACACACACACACACACACACACACACACACACACACACACACACACACACAGGAGGCGCCGGCACCCACAGGCATGCAGAGAGACGAATGAAAGCCGGCAGCCTCATACACACTGTGCACATCTATGTGTGTGTGTGTGTGTGTGTGTGTGTGTGTGTGTGTGTGTGTGTGTGTGTGTGTGTGTGTGAGTGTGAGTGTGAGTGTGAGTGTGAGTGTGTGTGTGTGTGTGTGTGTGTGTGTGTGTGTGTTTGTGAGTGTGTGTGTGTGTGTGTGTGTGTGTGTGTGTGTGTGTGTGTGTGTGTGTGTGTGTGTGTGTGTGTGTGTGTGTGTGTGTGTGTGTGTGTGTGTGTGAGTGTGAGTGTGTGTGTGTACATAAATTACAGCGCTTCCATCCTTCAGCGGCAACAGTGGATCTTAGCGTGCAGTGCATTCACCACTCACCTCTCTCTCTCTCTCTCTCTCTCTCTCTCTCTCTCTCTCTCTCTCTGTCTCTGTCTCTCTCTCTCTCTCTCTCTCTCTCTCTCTCTCTCTCTCTCCCTTAATGTGTGTGGGGGGAGATGGAGGCAGTAGGCTGTGACAGAGACATAACCTGTGCATGTGATCGCGATTAAAATTCACGGCCCGTGATTCTGTCCATCCGCCTCAGACGTGATCTGCCTGGGTGAGCTCCTGTCTTCACCCTCTTTCTTTCTTTCTTTCTTTCTTTCTTTCTTTCTTTCTTTCTTTCTTTCTTTCTCCTGCACCCCTTCTTTATTCATCCTTCATTCTATCAGTATTTTTATTCTCTCATTCTTCATTTTCTTCTCTTCTCTTCTCTTCTCTTCCCTTCTCTTCTCTTCTCTTCTCTTCTCTTCTCTTCTCTTCTCTTCTCTTCTCTTCTCTTCTCACCAACCACCAACCCTTCTCTTCCTCTCCTCATCTCTCCCCTCTTCTCTCCTCCTACCATTCTTTCCTGTCCTCTCTTTTCCTCTCCTCACCCCTATACTTTCCTCCTTCCTCCTCTCTTAACCTCTTCTCTGTATTCTTCTCCTCTCCTCTCCTTTCTCCTCTTGTTTTTCTCCCCTTTTCCTTCTTCCTCTCATCTCCTACCCATTCTTGTTTTTTCCTTCTCCTCTTTCCTTTTCTCTATGCTCCTCTCTGTCCCTCACCTTCTATTCTCCCTCCCTCCCTCCCTCCTTCCCCCTCTCTTCACCTTTCTCTCTCCATCTCATTTCCTCTCCTCAGCTCGCTTCTCTCCTCTCTTTTTCCCCTCTCCCCTCTTTCCTTCCTCTTCTACCTCTTTTCAGGTCCCCCACCCCCACCCCCATCCCCACCCCCTCCTCGTCGTTCCTCTGTAGTCCTCGGGTGCTGCAGCCAAATGGCTTCCTTTGTGTAAACACTTCCTCTGATGAAAGGCCACTTTGCCTCAATCGCCGTGCCGATGCGATGCGGACCACACAACACCGTAAAGGGAAAACGTATTTCCATTTTAATGCGGCTCTGCAGCCAATTTATGTATACAATATTTGTTGTGCCTGTGTGTGCGTGTGTGTGTGTGTGTGCTTGTGTGTGTGCTTGTGCATGTGCCTGTGATGTGTTAGTGTGTGTGTTTTTGTGTGACTGGGTGTGTGTGTATGCGTACGTGCATGCATGCGTGCGTTCGTGCGCAGGGCCGGTTTTTAGCATAGGCCGGCTAGGCGGTCGCCTAGAGCGCCATGTGAAGAAGGGGCGCCGAAATGGCGCTCTCCTATGCGTAATTTTGCGATATGAAGTTTTTTTATGAAGTTGCAATCAACAAAGAGTGGCGAAAGCGCTCCTCACGGCAAAGCGCCCCTCAGCCAATAGTAATATCTCTTCCAACTGTCTCTGGGAAGTCTGTGAACCAATAAACAGACAGTTCTGAGAAAGGGGGCGGGACGAGTGACAGCGTGCGGTCTATTTTGAATTTGGAGACTCACTCGAGAGCAAAGAAACTCAAGAGAAAGAACAATCTCATGGCGGGGAATGCATTGGCCACGGTGTAGTACGGGGGCGTTGCCTGAGGACACGAGTGGATGGAAAATTAACTCCCTTGTGCATGGTCATTGGTCAGTGGGTGCGATGGATACAATTTTCGTACTCCCTTGCACATGGTCAGTGGGGGCGACACCATGATGGATAATTTGTGGCCAATTAACGGCAGCTGTTGGTCAGCAGTAATTGCTGGGGGTAATTAAGGACAGCTGACAGACATTCACGCTGTCCTATGACCTGTTCCACAGTGAATAACATTTCCGTACTCCCCTCGCCATCATTTCGTACTACGCTGTTATGACGTGAGTAAGCCCTCTTGTCTCAATCCTCTTTGCTCGAGAGACAGAGGGGGCAAGCGCAAACAGTAGTGCTGCTCTGCTGGATGGAGATTATTATGTTCTCATTAAACCACTCATTGCATGATGCAGGAGTTTCAGAGGGTGTTTTGGAACTATGTGATTTAATCAGCAACCGTTTGTGATTATGGAAAGCTTACTATTTTGAATTAGAGAGAAAAAGAGCTTTGTTTTTGATCAGAG
>NC_085870.1:22328726-22333726 GCF_034702125.1 Engraulis encrasicolus
TGAATCTGCAGCAAGCTGCATCCTTCCAGTCATTTCCTTCTGACTTCCAGAGTGGAATGTATTTGTCTTTCTCTCTCTCTCTCTCTCTCTCTCTCTCTCTCTCTCTCTCTCTCTCTCTCTCTCTCTCTCTCTCTCTCTCTCTCTCTCTCTCTCTCTCTCTCTCTCTCTCACACACACACAGGCACACACACACACAGGCACACACACACACACACACACACACACACACACACACACACACACACACACACACACACACACACACACATACATGCACACACACACATACCTGTACATGTGCACACACACACACATACATGCACACACACACACACATACATGCACGCACACACACACACACACACACACACACACACACACACACACACACACACACACACACACACACACACACACACACACACACACACACACACACACACACACACACACTGCAGGTCACACAACTACAAGGGCACATGTACATACAGAAACATAAATGCTCTGGTTGACTCTTAATGGAAGTTCCATGTAGAGACCCTGAAATGTGGTGTAATGGGTGAAAGAGCCCTTATCTAAAAATACATTTTCTGTACAGAATACAGTATTTTCTAGTATTGCTGCAGCACTTTAGTATTCACATATTTTTCCATCCAGTCTTGCTTAACTTTGACAGGGTGTCCCGGAGATTCTCATGGTATTTGGCAGTGGATAAATTGTGAGGTGTGTCCAGACACCTGTAGGAACACATGGTAAAAAAAAAAATTATTGGTAATGAATTTGTTCACAGAGTTTCCAAAAAATCCATATCTTTCCCTAACTATAGTATATTGTAATAAAAAATTGTATTGTATTATATTATTACTTTTTACACTAAGCTAACTATTTTTCATCCATAGGAACATACGGTTATTTTGAGTACAGATTTTTGGTTACAGTTGGGATTTGAACCTGCAACCCTCTGATCTAAAGCCCATCTCTTTATATATTATATTATATTATATTATATTATATTATATTATATTATATTATATTATATTATATTATATTATATTATATTATATTATATTATTTTATATTATCATGCAACAAAATATACAGCTTAACACGGTGACTAAATTAAAATGATCTTCTCTTATTTGTGGTGTCAGGTTGGCCCTGTTGCTGGGTGACGTGGTGTTGATAAAGTCAATATATGCAGATTGTAGCATTTCAGGAGCCACTGAACTGGGCCGACATTAGACATTACAGGGCTGCATGCAATTACCCAAACACCAGCCACTGGTCTCTGTGTGCCCTCGCAAAAACAAGCGGAGTGAGGCGGTGAGGGGAGGAGGGAGGGAGGCGGTGGAGTGGGTGGGTGGGTGTTGTTGCTTGAAGCTTAGTTGGTGTGTGTGTGTGTGTGTGTGTGTGTGTGTGTGTGTGTGTGTGTGTGTGTGTGTGTGTGTGTGTGTGTGTGTGTGTGTGTGTGTGTGTGTGTGTGTGTGTGTGTGTGTGTGTGTGTGTGTGTGTGTGTGTGTGTGTGTGTGTGTGTGTGTGTGTTTGCATATGGAGGGGCTGGGAAGAAGGATGATTAAGAAAGGCAAGAGTCTGACAATGACAAATAGTCCCTGGCAGCATACACACACACACACACACACACAATCACACAACACACACACACGCACACTCTCTCACACACACACACACACACACACACACACACACACACACACACACACACACACACACACACACACACACACACACGCTGAAGGGCATAGGACATTGGTGGCATTAGCATTTGCCCCAAAACAGCCCTAGCATCATTACCATAGCGATGGGTGCGGTCGGTGTCATTACCATAGCGATGGGTTCGGTGTCATTACCATAGCGAGGAGGAATGTCAGAGACGGATGGAGTCTGGTAGCCGTGGCGACAGCTGGAGCTGTGAAGATCCACAATTGTCTTGTGGCCAGTCTTTAATTCAGATGTAGGGCCGCCACTAGTGGCAGGGACAGGCCTGGATTAATGCACAGGCGATATATGGCTTCAGCCTAGGGGCCCCCCACCTGCCATGGGGGCCCCGATTGGTCAAAAGTGATTGCGAATTGTGAGAATATGCCATATTGAAAAATGTATCTGCTGTGTTCAGTAGAGTTGGTAGGCATGTTATTCTTTTAGTCCTAGCTCGTAATTATGACACTGTCTATGAATTTTGCGTTCTGGGGGGGCCCACAGCAACCTGTAGCCTAGGGGCCCAAGACCATCTTAATCAGCCACTGGCAGGGAAATGTCTGAAATGTGGGGGGGTGGAAAGAGACACTCTGAACACACTCATAGACTTGTGACATGGGAGGAACAGCTACATATGAAATGTAAAGAAAGCCCAACTCCCATTGTTATTGTGAGACAGCACTCCACAGCACACAAGTGCACACAACGAAACTGCATTTATGCCTCACCCGTGCAAGGGGGCAGCACCCAATGGTGCCAGAAAGGGAGCAAGGCGGCGGGTCGGTACCATGCTCAGGGTACCTCAGTCATGGGGGAGGATGGGGGAGAGCACTGGTTACTGTAAGTACTTCCCCCATCAACCTGACGGTTCGGGAGTCGAACTGGAAACCTTTGGGCTTCAAGTCTGATGCCCTAAACGCTTACCCATGACGGCCCTATGTAGTGTGCTGTGTTAAATCAATGAGCAGGACTCACATAGGGTTTTAAATTCAAACGTCTACATTACCTTACGTTTCACTTAGCTTGACTTACAGATGTTACATGGTATTGGTTACAGTCCCAAAATGGGGTTAAGTGCTTTGCTCAGGGGGCACCTCAGCCATGGAGGGAGAACACACACACACACACACGCGCACGCGCACACACACACACACACACACACACACACACACACACACACACACACACACACACACACACACACACACACACACACACACACACACACACACACACACACATACAGAGGTTAGTACTTTTATTTGGATCGCAGCCCATTGAAAGTTACACCGATATCCAAATACTGATGGAAATCATGGCAGAGTTGTCGGGGGATGATCATACAGTTAGTAAGTCCAATATCGTCTATAGCCATTAGAGGTACATACAGTACTGTACATTCCAGCTGGTGAAGGCCCATCTTTTTTCAAAGTGACCCAATCTCTTCAGATTTGTGATGCCAACTTTGCTGTCAGACAGCGGAGCCATGTGTCCATCTCACTGTCTAACCTCCGGTCCTCACCTTGTGCTTGTGGCCTCCTCCTGCGAGGCAAGATGTCATTGACCATAGAAGATTTAGCCTAGTAGTGCGTGTGCAAATGTATGCATGTCATCAAAATAACGCAGCGGTCTCATCCAGCAACTCATCCGGCGGTCATCAGGCCAACCAATTTTTTTGTCTTAATTGTATTACATGTTGATGAAATATTAATATTTCCTTAATATATCAAATTAAGACGAGGGCAAGTGTGGCATCGTGACCGGCAGGGCTCTCCCTGATTGGGTTCATGGTGACGAAGATTTATTAGAAGAATTACACACGTTGGTCTAGAATCGAGGCGGCGTCTCTGCCGCCACTTTATATCGCATTACGTCCGTCGATGTACTAATCCTCCCCTATGCAAATCAGATTATGCACTCGGGAGTCCTGAACAGGGCTGGTCAGGACTGGCCATATGGCGTAGCGGGCATTTCCCAGTGGGCCCCACACCCTTGTGGGCTCCTATTTTGAGAAATGTTAAAAAAAAAAAAAAAAGTTTTCCAAAAATAGGGGCTCACGACAGTGCAGGGCCCACCGGTGAGTCAGATCTGCGCCGCTAATTATGAGAAGCCCCTTTAAGCCAAAAGCACCCGTGTCCTATCTCCCCCAGTCCAGCCCTGTTCCAGTGTTTGCGTGGTATAGAGAATAAGCATGTCTGGAGGAAGGCAGAGGTTTCTCCACATCGGATATTTATTGCCACCTGATTTAATTTGTCATCTTTTTTGGATGCATGGGGGGGGGATTGCGCCTCGTTTCTGAATGGACCATCTGCTACCGTCGTGGGCCTTCGAGCGGATCGGGTCAGAACACACAAACACACACACGCATGAACACACACATGCACACATACACATACACACACACACACACACACACACACACACACACACACACACACACACACACACACACACACACACACACACACACACACACACACACACAGTCCTATTAGTGTGTCCTCAAGTCCTCAAGTGGAGCAGCGGTCTCACCCTCAGCAAAGAATTAATCACACATGCCACACACACACACACACACACACACACACACACACACACACACACACACACACACACACACACACACACACACACACACACACACACACACACACACACACACACACACACACACAGACACACACACACATACACACACTCCTATTAGACTCCTATTAGCAAGGTGAAAGCCCGAACAGTCACCTCCCCTCAATCTCTCTTCCTGTCTTGTTCAGTTTTTCTCAGACTCCATCACTCACTCACGCACACTCACTTGTGTGCCCATGCACACACACACACACACACACACACACACACACACACACACACACACACACACACACACACACACACACACACACACACACACACACACACACACACACTCACTCGCGTGTGCACACACACTCAATCGCACGCACACACACTCAATCGCGCGCACACACACACACACACACCACTTTTGTTCATGTCCCCCTCGGTTACAATGTCATTCACATTCGAAATGTCTAATCGTTTTGGAATTTTCTCTCTCTCTCTCTCTCTCTCTCTCTCTCTCTCTCTCTCTCTCTCTCTCTCTCTCTCTCCCCTGTCATTTTATATTGTGTGCTATCATTGAACCTCGTTTTATTTTTTAACAACTTTTTATATTTCAATCTTATGACCCTTTAGTCTCTGTCCTCTCTCTCTCTCTCTCTCTCTCTCTCTCTCTCTCTCTCTCTCTCTCTCTCTCTCTCGAAATGTCT